>NW_017672645.1:0-138985 GCF_001879085.1 Nicotiana attenuata
AAGTCAAATTTATCCAATTTAATATCAAAATTTAGCATTTTTCTCACAGAATTCATATTTAAGCTTTCCGGCTACGCGCCCGGACTGCGCACTCATATCGAGGCAACCCCAAATGAGATTTTCAAGACCTCAGAAGCACAGAATGAGTAAGGAAACAAGTGATGGCCCTTTGGGTCGTCACATAAATATAATTATATGAGTAAATTAAATTTTGATATACAAAGAAAGAAAATAAAATTTGATAAACAAAATCGATGTGTTATACACTGTTATATACAAATAATATAATTATTTTTATTGTGATATACATTGATAAAAAGGCAACAATAAATGTTTAATAACTATATATATGATTTCATATTTTAGATATACAAAGAAGGAAAGTAAAATTTTCATATGCATGTTAATATATACAACGAGGAAGAAAAGGTTGTGATATATACATTATTGTTATGATATACAATTATAGGCTATTTGATGGTAATATTTATAATTAGAGCTATTTTCTGCTAATTACGTGAGTACGTTGTCACACCATGCCAAAATCTCTAGAACCCAAGCGAATGATGGGGTATATGTGACGGACACGGATGTTCGGGGCATTTGCACAAGTTACCCTTTTTTAGGCTAGTATTTAAGTTTTGTCCACCCGTTAATTAGCACATTAAATTTGTCCGCAAAAAGAAAATTCCTTTTAACTACTTTTAAAGATAAAAGGAAAATTTTCGTTCCTATACCATATAGGAAACTATATTACCAAATATGTTCATAGTTTGCATATTACCCTTCATGCTAATAGTATTTCTACAAAATATAGACCATGCATTAAATAAGGAATCATTGTAGCTGTAGGATTCCATATTTAGGCGCTAAAATTGGGGGATTAAATATTCTTCCAGATCTTCCAAACGCAAATCACGCACATTAATCTTCTTCGTCAGTTTCGTTTCAAATTTAGTGTCTCTACATCAAACGTAATTATTCTTCTACAATTCAAAAACGAATTGATTATTCTTCTACAATTCACAAATCAAAAACGACTAAATCTTCTACAGTTCTTCTACATCAAACGCAATTATGTCCAAATTTCAGTAATACAAAGCAAAGAAAAAGAGAGCAGCAATTCCACCATTGACAGCCATTAAAAAGCTTGAAAGCTTTGAATTCAAATTTGGGTTTTAAAAAATCATTATTTGTTTGGATTGGGTGTTGTTGAAAATAATTGGGAATATGGTTTGGAGTTTATATCTCAATTTTGAGGGGTTTTAGTGAAGATTAGACTTGATTTTGACTGAATTTCAGATTGAAACTCGAAGAAGAAGAAGAAGAAGAAGAAGAAGAAGAAGAAGAAGAAGAAGAAGAAGAAGAAGAAGACGTATATCGCAGAAATTGTAGAAAAATTATAGATAAATTGAAGAACAATTGTAGACTGTTGTTTATTTATTTTTCTTTTATTCATTTACTTATTGTATGAAAGTTGAACAACATTGTATAAAAATTGTATTTAAGTGAATGATTTAGTATTGTTTTGGACAAAAATATGTATCAAAAATGTGAAACATACATTTCAGGGGAAGCATGTTGAGTCCAAATATGTACCTAGTTTGTAGATAAATTGTAGATTATTTGTATTCTGATTGTAGATGCTTTATTTTCTGTTTTCACAAATACAAAAATGACTAAAACTTCTACAAATCTTCTGAAAAAATGCAATTATGTCAAAAATCCCAATTATGCTACAATTGAATGGGAATTGGGATATTAAAATTCAATGTATCCAGTTTGTACATATTTTGTCGATAAATTGTAGATTATTTGTATCCTGATTGTAGATGCTTTGTTTTCTGTTTTCATAAATCAAAAACGACTAAAACTTCTACAAATCTTCTGCAAAAATGCAATTATGTCGAAAATCCCGATTATGCTACAATTCTGTGATTCTCCTATATGCCCTTGTTACTCCTTACGAAACTGCTATGCTAAATATTGAATCCAAAAAAACATGATGAAGGGATAGATCTTCTTAAGAAATTTTGTAGATAATTTGTAGAAACATTGAACCTATTCTACAAATTCACGCCTCTTTAAATACAATACAACCATATTTTCTTGAATTTGAAGTTTTAGCAATATATATAACTTAAAAAATATCTTCTCCTCTGCACAAGTTAGCTCCAAAACAGACGAAGTGGAATAACAAGCTCCCATCAAAACTTTTAACACAAAAACACAAAGCTCAAAAATAAATAAACAACAGTCTACAATTTTTCTACAATTTCTGCAATATACGTCTTCTTCTTCTTCTTCTTCTTCTTCTTCTTCGAATTTCAATCTGAAATTCAGCCAAAACCAAGTCTAATCGTCACCAAAACCCCTCAAAATTGAGATATAAACTCCAAACCATATTCCCAATTATTTACAACAACACCCAATCCAAACAAATAATGATTTTTAAAAACTCAAATTTGAATTCAAAGCTTCAAAGCTTTTTAATGGCTGTCAATGGTGGAATTGCTGCTCTCTTTTCCTTTCCTCTTATATTACTGAAGGAACCCGAAATCATAACCATCAAAAGTTATTGCTGTGTATGAAACTNTTTGACTGGTTGTAGAAGAAAAAACTTTGATTTTGGACGTTAATGGTAGAGGGTTTCAATTGTTTTTCTGGATTTAGCAGAGGGTTTCAATTATTTTTCTGGTTTTTCTGGTTTCTGGGTGTGTGGTGATACGTGGGTGAGGGTGTGGGGTTGGGAGAGAGAAACGTGGGGGGATAGGGATTTGGAGGAATATACGGTACCATAAATTTAGGAGTGATATAAGGTACAATTAATGTACAGTTAAAACACCTTATGGTATAGAATTGGTAATTAGGTATACTAAATGTAATTATATTAAACCTTAAACATTGAGGGTAATATAATTTCCTATATGGCATAGGAATGTAAAAATTCTAAGATAAAATTTAACGGACTAGATTAATGAGGATAGAATAAAAAGTAATCTAAAAAAAGACCATAAGGTGGACATAAATAGTAATATTAGTAGAAAACATAGTGAGAGCACTAAAGTGAGGCAGTTCAGTTCTAATGCTTGTGAAACGAAGCTTTTAAGGCTACCTTCACAATTTTTGGAAAAAGAGTTTGTATAATACTTAATAGTTATTTCAATGAAAGAAGACTGTTTTGGTTAAAGAAATGCTCAATCAAGAAGAATACTTAGGGCTCGTTTGGTCGGGTGTATACTGAATAGATTGTATTAGTAATGTTGGAATTAGTAATGTTGAAAATTGTTTGGTTTGGTGTATTGAAAATAACATGCCTTATATAATATTTTTTTAAAATTATTTGCTTACAAAAATATCCTCTATATTCTTTGAAAAGAATTTGGGAAAAGTTTTAAAAAGGTAGTATTGTCTTTATACGTGTTGGGTTTTTAAGCATTAAAATAGGCTTAAAAGAGGGTGAATGGGAAATGGAGGGAAAATGAAATATTTGAGTTTCATTTGAGATTCCCTCCTTGACAAAGGGACATTGTCCCATATTGGAAGAGGAAGAGGTTTTTGATGGGTATATAAGTAATTGCTCTTCTTCTAGCTCTTAAAGAGTTGAGAAGAAGGCAAGGCTCGCGCCGTCGTCGTCGTCGCTCGGTTCGGCTTCGGCTTCGGCTTCGGCTTCGGCTTCGGCTTCGGATTTGGTCAAATGATTGATTGATTAATTTTTTGGACCAAATTTATTTGTTAATAGTAAATATTAACAGAAATTTTATTAAGTATCCGATTTAATAACAAAATATTAATATTAATATTAATATTAATATTAATATTAAATCCAGCGGAACATTAAACGTTTTTCCATTATCCGTTTTTTGTTTTTCAGTTGTGTAACTGAAAATTAACCTCCCTCTTGAATTCCCGGTTTACTGTTGTGTAAATAGCCATTTATGTTGTGGCCGTTTTGCATAAACATCAATTCTGAAGAGTTGCACCTCTTCAGTTTTCAGCCCAACTGTTACATCTCACGTTTTCGTACGTTAAAAGTTTCGTCTTCAGTTAATTGACATAGAATCGGGGATGAGATTATCTTGAGGTTAGTATTTACGCTATTTGTAACAAGCGATAAATAAGTGTCATGAAGGATAAAGGGTACACGAATTAAAGAAAACAAGTTTCGTTGAAAGTGGCCAAACTGGGATAAAATACGGGTCGAGCGATAATACCCGATAATTATGAACTAGTACCATGCAATGTATCATATGGCCGTGATAAAGTGATGTGTAAAGTATATTAAAAATGAGTAGTATTTTTAGGTAAATTAAGATAATTCTTAATTATACGGGTAATTGGTTAATTACCGGATAACGGGACATTACTCAATTAACTAATAAGTAGATAGAAATTTATAAATTACCCCTCCAAAACGCGGCAAGAAGCCACAAATCAAGGAAATGACTAAGTAGTCGTATAAGTCCTAGGTGGCTTTCTAGGAATCACTTGAATTTAATAAGAGAATTGATCTTATTCCATTATCTTGGACAAAAACAGAACAAAGAACGTCAAATCCAAAACAAGAAACATACTCCACTTTTCCAATTTCAATTCTTCAACTAGAAGAAGCCTATTTTCGTTCATTTGGTTCAAAGAAGCAGAAGCTAAAGTTCTTTCAAGAATTTCAAAAAAACAGAAGCTAAATCGTTCAACAATTTCAAAAAGCAGAAGCTTAATCCGATTTTTAGGGTTCTAAGTTCAATCCACGAAGGTTTCCAACGGAATATTATACGGAGATTTTCCTACTCCAGGTATATTAAGGCCATCCCTTCTTTCTTTTGGCATGGTCCAAATTATACAGAAGAAACGAGCAAACGCACAGTTTCCTTAAATTACTCTATCCATAAAAATACTAGGGGTGTCTATATTCTAAATTCCCCATGAGAATTTTTATTATCTTCTGTTCATGGGTCTCAGAATAATTCAGTTGAAAAAGTTTATCCGGAAGGACTATTGAGATTATTACATATTTTTCATGCATTTCATTCATTTATACTTGTACATTGACCCATGACCAGATGGCGTTATATACGCGTATTTATATGTATATATATATATATATATATATATATATATATATATATATATATATATATATATATATATATATATATATGTTGATGATGTTGCCTACAGTGGCCGAGATGATATGATGGGATGCCCTCGGTGGCTTGATGATATTATGTACACCAATACCTATGCATGACACGACATTTGTACGCACGTGCATGACATATAAATGTTTCAGAATTTACAAAGTTATTCAAATTTACGGATGGATTTCTTTATTCCATGTTTCATCTATGTCTTTTACGTACTAATTTTCATGCCTTACATACTCAATACATTTTTCGTACTGACGCCCTATTTCACGGGGCCTGCGTTTCATGCCCGCAGGTGCAGGTAGGCAAGCTGACGGTCCCCCTCCTTAGGATCCTTGATTAGCGAGAGTTGGCGTGTTCCGTAGATATATATATATNCGGGCACCCGTCGCGGCCCATCGGTTTTGGTCGTGACAAAAGTGGTATCAGAGCAGTTCTGTCCTAGGGTTGTCTACAGACCGTGCCTAGTAGAGTCTTGTTTATGGGTGTGTTGTGCACCACACTTATAGACAGGAGGCTACAGTACATATAGGATGTTATCCTTTCTTTTTATCTCAGATTGTGCGATACAAGAATTCATGTTCCTAACGATATGTTATATTTCAGCGATGCCTCCAAAGAGTACGGCCGCCCAGAAGGGAAAGTCCATGGATGGTGAGACAAACTACTAGTCGAGCGCCACGAGTTACCAGGGCTCAGGGAGAGTCTCATGGTGAGGTTCCATCTCAGACTTCACATACCCCGCCCTTTCCAGAAGAGCTCCGAGGGGCACCAGCCCCAGCGCCCGCCCCTATACATTCAGCACCTCAGCCAGATACACCGGGTCAGGAGATGAGAGATGCTATTCAGCTATTAACCCGATTAGTAGTCGCACAGGCTCGGCGTCAGGAAATAGGTATTGGTCATGCAGACAGGTCCGTCAGTGCGAGGGTTCGTGACTTCATTAATTTAGACCCTCCGGTATTCACTGGGGTAGATCCGAATGAGGACCCTCAGGTATTTATTGATAGGGTGCAGAGGACGTTACGGGTAATGAAGGCCACTGCGACTGAGTCAGTTGAGCTAGCTTCCTATAGACTCCGAGATGTTGCAGTTAATTGGTACGAGTCTTGGGAATTTTCCAGAGGTGAGGATGCCCCTCCAGCAGTATGGCAAGAGCTTGCAGAAGCTTTTCTTCGTCATTATCTGCCACCAGAGCTTAGACGGGCCAGAGTTGATAGGTTCTTGACCCTTCGGCTGGGTAACATGAGTGTTCGGGAGTACAGCCTTCAGTTTGATTCGTTGGCTAGGTATGCTCCCACTATTGTATCTAAGATGTAGGATCGGGTGCACCGGTTCATGATGGGATTAGAGCCTCTCTTGCTTAACGATTGTATGTCGGTCTCACTTCAGCCAGACATGGATATTTCTCGTATTCAGGCATACGCTCAGGGTGTTGAGGAGTGTAAACAGAAACAGAGGGCCGATCGTGAGCATGATAGGGCCCAGAATAAGAGAGCGAGGTCTTCGGGTCCTTCTGGTGAGTTTCGAGGTGGTCAGAGGCAGTAGTACCCGAGGTATCCAGCCCAACCATGAGCTAGCGCACCCCCTCAGTTTGGCGGTAAGAGATTTGATCGTTCCTCATATTTAGGGTCTGGTCAGAATTTTAGGGCCTCAGGTTCACAGTATAGGGGTGAGTCAAATCAGATGAAGTCGCCCGTGCCACGACTTGCTCAATGTGGTAAGCAGCATACCGGGCAGTGCCGTATGGGATTAGGTGTTTGTTATACTTGTGGTTATCCGGGCCACGTTATGAGGGATTGTCCGACCATAGCTCAGCCAGCGGGATCTGTAGCTGGTTCGTCATCATCAGTACGCCCCCCTGGGCAAGGTCCACAAGCACCAATGAGTCGTGGTAGAGGCAGAGGCAGAGCATCTAACTCGAGCAATCCTCAGAACCGCATTTATGCGTTGGCGGGACGACAGGACCAGGAGTCATCGCCTGATGTTGTTACAGGTATATTATCAGTCTCCTCATATGATGTATATGCACTGATTGACCCAGGTTCCACCTTATCGTACGTTACTCCGTTAGTTGCTAGTAAGTTTGAAATAAAACCTGAATTGGTTAAACCTTTTGAGGTGTCTACACCTGTTGGGGACTCAGTGATAGCTAAGAAAGTATATAGGGGTTGTATAATAGTAGTTCATGGTCAATCTACCGTAGCAGACTTAATCGAGTTAGATATGGTAGAATTTGATGTTATAATGGGTATGGATTGGTTGGCTTCTTGTCATGCCAACGTCGATTGTAGATCAAAGATAGTCCGATTTCAATTTCCAGGGGAGCATGTTTTTGAGTGGAAAGGTAATACGGCATCGCCGAGAGGTAGATTTATTTCCTATCTCAAGGTAAGGAAGATGATCAGAAAGGGCTGTATTTATCACTTAGTTCGGGTTCAGGATGTGGAAGTAGAGTCACCAACCATTCAGTCCATCCCCGTGGTTAATGAGTTTCCCGATGTTTTTCCCGATGAGCTTCCGGGTCTCCCGCCAGAGCGAGAAATTGAGTTTGCTATTGACCTACTACCAGATACTCACCCAATATCTATTCCTCCCTATAGAATGGCCCCCGCAGAGCTGAAAGAGTTGAAAGAACAACTAAAGGACTTGCTTGAAAAAGGTTTTATCAGACTTAGCACATCACCATGGGGAGACATGTGTTGTTTGTCAGAAAGAAAGATGGTTCCTTACGGATGTGTATTGATTATAGACAGTTGAATAAGGTGACGATCAAGAATAAATACCCGCTCCCGAGGATTGACGATTTATTTGATCAGTTGCAAGGTGTCAAGTATTTTTCGAAAATAGACTTGAGGTCCGGGTACCATCAGGTAAGGGTTAAGGAGGAAGATATTCGGAAGACAGCATTCAGGACCAGATATGGGCACTTTGAGTTTCGTGTTATGTCGTTCGGTTTGACCAATGCCCCAACAGTATTCATGGATTTGATGAACCGTGTGTTCAGGCCCTTTTTAGATCTGTTCGTAATTGTATTTATCGACGATATATTGGTGTATTCTCGTTCAGATGCTGAGCATGCAGATCATCTGCGTACTGTGCTCAGAGTTCTACAAAAAGGGAAGTTGTATGCAAAATTCTCTAAGTGTGAATTCTGGTTAAACTCTGTAGATTTCCTTGGGCATATCGTTTCGAGTGAAGGCATCCAGGTGGGTACACAAAAGATTGAGGCAGTAAAGACTTGGCCTAGACCCACAACACCGACGGAGGTTCGTAGCTTTCTTGGTTTGGCAGGTTATTACAGGAGATTTGTAGAGGGATTTGCTTCCTTTTCATCACCTTTGACAAAGTTGACTCAGAAGAGAGCAAAGTTTCAATAGACTGATGCTTGCGAACGGAGTTTCCAGGCATTAAAGGACAAATTAACGTCAGCACCGGTTCTAACGCTTTTAGAAGGGACCGATGGTTACGTTATCTATTGTGACGCTTCAGGCGTTGGGTTGGGTTGTGTGCTGATGCAGCATGGTAAGGTCGTGGCTTATGCTTCTAGACAACTTAGAAAGCACGAGAAGAACTACCCGACCCGCGATTTAGAGTTAGCCGTGGTGATTCATGCACTAAAGATGTGGAGGCACTACTTGTATGACATTCATGTTGATATCTATACGGATCATAAGAGCCTCCAGTACATCTTCAAGCAAAAGGAATTGAATCTATGTCAAAGGAGATGGTTGGAGCTACTTAAAGACTATGACGTTGATATTTTATGCCATTCGGGGAAGGCGAACGTAGTAGCTGACGCCCTCAGCCATAGATCTATGGGTAGCCTGTCGTATTTACAGCCAGAAAAGAGGGGAATAGCCCATGAGGTTCATCAGCTAGCTAGTCTTGGAGTTCGGTTACTAGATTCAGGTGATATTGGAATTACTATTCAAGATACGGCAACATCCTCTTTAGTAACTGAAGTAAAGGAACACCAGTACGAGGATCCTGTGTTAGTTCATTATAGGGATACCACTCTTCAAAAGGAGAAGACACCATTTGAAATTACAGAAGTTGGAGTCCTCAGATATCAAGGGCGATTATGCGTGCCTAATGTTGCAGGGTTGCGTCGGCAGGTTATGGGAGAAACTCACTATTCTCGTTATTCTATCCATCCAGGAGCAACAAAGATGTATCATAATATCAGGGAAGTATATTGGTGGGACGGAATGAAGAAGGATATAGCAGAATTTGTTGCTCAGTGTCCTAACTGTCAGTAGGTTAAGATTGAGCATCAAAAACCCGGTGGGTTATTGCAAGCTATGGAGATTCCGACTTGGAAATGGGAAGTAATCAATATGGACTTCATCGTAGGCTTACCTCGTACCCAGCATAAGTTCGATTCGATATGGGCGGTTGTTGATAGGCTTACAAAGTCAGCCCATTTTCTGCCCGTTAGAACTACATATTCCTCAGAGGATTATGCAAGGCTTTATATTAAGGAGATAGTACGACTGCATGGTGTCCCTGTATCTATTATCTCGGATAGAGGAGCTCAATTTACACCTAACTTCTGGAGGTCTTTCCAAAAGGGATTGGGGACTCAAGTATGTCTTAGTACATCATTTCATCCCCAGACAGACGGACAGGCTGAGCGTACTATTCAGACGCTGGAGGATATGTTACGAGCTTGTGTAATAGACTTCAAAGGTAGCTGGGATGATCATCTGCCGCTTATTGAGTTCGCATATAATAATAGCTACCATTCCAGTATTCAGATGGCTCCATACGAAGCTCTTTACGGGCGGAAGTGTAGGTCGCCTATAGGGTGGTTTGATGTTGGAGAATCTGGATTACATGGGCCAGACCTGGTTAAGCAAGCCATAGAAAAAGTATAGCTTATCCGGGATTGACTGTTGACAGCTCAAAGTCGTCAGAAGTCATATTCTGACATGCGGCGACGAGATTTAGAGTTCGGGGTTGATGACTGGGTATTCTTAAAGGTGTCACCTATGAAGGGTGTGATGAGGTTTGGCAAGAAAGGCAAACTTAGCCCACGGTATATTGGGCCTTATAGGATCATTCGGAGAGTGGACCAAGTAGCTTATGAGTTAGAATTTCCCTCGGAGTTGGAGTCTGTCCATCCGGTTTTTCACGTATCTATGTTACGGAAGTGCATTGGCGATCCTACCAGAGTGATGCCCACGGATGATGTACAGATTACAGAGGACTCGTCATACGAGGAAATTCTGGTTGCCATCCTAGACCGACAAATCCGCAAGCTACGGAATAAGGAGGTAGCCTCCGTGAAAGTACTTTGGAGGAACAATAATGTGGAAGAAATGACTTGGGAGGCCGAGGAAGACATGAAGTCTAGATATCCCTACTTATTTCCTCCTCCAGAAAGGGGTCCGACTGAGACGTCATAACCATAAGGTACGTGTATAAATTCTTGTGTTGGTTATTGTCATTGGTCGTGTGAGGCCATGGTCGTTATTCATGATTGTGGTCCTGTGTGGCGTTGGGTTATTAAGCTTCTACGGGGAGAGTTGGTAGTAGTGTTGTTACAAAGGCGACCCTGCCAAAGTTATATAGATCACGGGGAGTTGAACATTCGAGGACGAATGTTTCTAAGGGGGGAAGGATGTTACATCTCGGTTTTCATACGTTAAAAGTTTCGTCTTCAGTTAATTGACATAGAATCGGGGATGATATTATCTTGAGGTTAACGTATTTACGCTATTTATAACAAGCGATAAATAAGTTTCATGAAGGATAAAGGGTACACGAATTAAAAAAAACGAGTTTCGTTAAAATTGGCCAAACTGGGATAAAATACTGGTCGAGCGATAATACTCGATATGAACTAGTACCATGCAAGGTACCATATGGCCGTGATAAAGTGATGTATAAAGTATATTAAAAATGAGTAATATTTTTAAGTAAATTGAGATAATTCTTAATTATACGGGTAATTGGTTAATTACCGGGTAACGGGACATTACCCAATTAACTAATAAGTAGATAAAAATTTATAAATTACCCCTCCAAAACGTGGCAAGAAGCCACAAATCAAGGAAACGACTAAGTAGTCATATAAGTCCTAGGTGGCTATCTAGGAATCACTTGAATTTAATAAGAGAATTGATCTTATTCCATTATCTTGGACAAAAACAGAACAAAGAACGTTTAAGTCCAAAACAAGAAACATACTCCAGTTTTCCCATTTCCATTTTTTCAACTAGAAGAAGCCTATTTTCGTTCATCTGGTTCAAAGAAGCAAAAGCTAAAGTTTTTTCAAGAATTTCAAAAAACAGAAGCTAAATCGTTCAACAATTTCAAAAAGCAGAAGCTTGATCCGATTTTTAGGGTTCTAAGTTCAATCCACGAAGGTTTCCAACGGAATATTATACGGAGATTTTCCTACTTCAGGTATGTTAAGGTCATCCCTTCTTTCTTTTGGCATGGTCCAAATTATACAGTAGAAACGAGCAAACGCACAGTTTCCATAAATTACTCTATCCATAGAAATACTAGGGGTGTCTATATTCTTGATTCCCCATGAGAATTTTTATTATCTTCTGTTCATGGGTCTCAGAATAATACGCAGTTGAAAAAGTTTATCTGAAAGGAATATTGAGATTATTACATATTTTTCATGCATTTCATTCATTTATACATGTACATTGACCCATGACCAGATGGCGTTATATACACGTATTTATATGTATATATATGTATATGTATATGGGATATGGGAAAAAGGTTACAGCGTTATATACGCACCACCACCTGATCAGTTGGTATATGTTGATGATGTTGCCTATAGTGGCCGAGATGATATGATGGGATGCCCTCAGTGACTTGATGATATTATGTACACCCATACCTATGCATGACACGACATTTGTACGCACTTGCATGACATTATAAATGTTTCAGAATTTACAAAGTTATTCAGATTTACAGATGGATTTCTTTATTCCATGTTTCATCTATGTCTTTTACGTACTAATTTTCATGCCTTACATACTCAGTACATTTTTCATACTGACGCCCTATTTTACGGGGCCTACGTTTCATGCCCGCAGGTGCAGGTAGGCAAGCTGACGGTCCCCCTCCTTAGGATCCTCTATCAGCGAGAGTTGGCGTGCTCCACTTGATCTGGAGCTGCTTTTGATTTTGGTACGATATGTTTGTATATATATATATATATATATATGGGTATGACGTGGCTCAGTCCCGTCTTTGTACAGTTATATTTCTATTAAAGGTCTGTAGACAGTATGTCTAGTTGGATAGTATGTGGCCTTGCCGGCTTCCAGTTTTGAGATGTATAGTTGTCTATAGCAGCCTTGTCGGCTCGCTCTACGTATGTTGCACGTATATGAATGTATGCCTTTTTGGGCAGATTTCCTTCATGTACATTATTATCGTAATTCAGCAGATGTTATTCAGGTTTATATCTTAGACGCATGCTTAGGGGTGTTTGACGGGTAGGACTCGGGCACCCATCGCGGCCCATCGGTTTGGGTTGTGACACCAACCTTGGCTATAAATACAAGTCCATTCTCTCAGATTTTCCATACGATTTTCTGAGTTCTCCTCCTTTCTTCTGCATACTTTTAACTTCAAAGAAAGCAACAGTAAGTGTGATTTGCTACCGAACTTTGTGTTCGTTGAAACACTGGGGTTTGGTACCAATACACGAGTGTGTAATTTGTTCTATCTTGGGACGAAATAATCCATAACCTTGGGTACTAGGAGGGGATTAAATTCCTCAAGGAAACACTGTAAATTCAGTGGGCTCGGATTAACTTTTGTTTGGTTTACATTTTCTGTTTATATATTATTCTATCTTTTCCAGAATTAGTTTACAAATACAGTTTACTAACAATACATGCTTACCTATATACTAGTTTCTCTACACGTGCGTTGGCCGTGACTTGTTTGTTAAGGTAAGGTGGAGCTACAATGTCTGCTACGGGTTGGACCGAACCCAGTAGCTTTAGTTCAAATCATGTATTTGTCTTAGAATTATCATTAAATATGTATAAATTATTAATTTAGAACCCAATAACTTAAAGGATTAGGATCCCGAACCCATAAGTTTGAAATTCTGGCTCGTCCTCTGTTCTTGACTGTTTTCTTGATTAATTTTAGATATTTCAGCAATATAATTTAAATATGAATATGTGCAACCTCAGATATGGTTGCAAATGTTTCATCTTAGAGTTTCTGCCTCTGTAGCCCCTTCTTTTTACAGCCGCATACATATCACAAAATTGTAGTCCATTGAAAGTAATATTTTGTGGAAGTTGTACAGAAATTGCATCAATATTCGTCTTCCTTAAGATATCTAGTAGATTATTGCCAATTTTATAACGTACACTTATAATAAAAATGATAATTATTTGTGATAGAGAAACTTAACAGTCACATTATTTTCATTTCAATATCGATGCAACACTCGCCATTCTTCAATGCCGTTCCAATGATAATTTTACTTCAACATTAAAGTAAATAAAAATATATAGTCAATTTCATAGTGTGTAGTTATATAAAGAAGTAAAAATTATTTGTCATAGAGAAACTTAATAGTTAAATTATTTACTCTCCAATGTCGATGCAACTTATTTTTCACCATTCTCGATAACAATCCAATAATAATCTTACTTCGACATAAAAGTAAATATAAATATTTTTGCTACAAATAACGTAAGATATGTGAATATAACTACATATACATGCATGTGCATTTACACACATACACACATACTTATACGTATCCGTGTAGGTTATTTTATTCGACCCGACAGGAAGAATGAGTTCTAAATTGAAATAGTATATTGAATAAAAAAGAATAGCAATATACTCTTCAACTCTAAGACTAGAATCGGTTATTTAAGGAGAATGACATATTATTTTGTATAGTCGAAGAAAAAGAACTATGAAAAAGTTGAGGGAATAACTATTCTTTTATGTCACTAATTGGCGGTAAGAAAATTATTTAAATATAAAGAATTTTTTTTTCTTTCAGAAATGACACTTAAATCAATTAGTTTTCATTTTTATATTTTTTTTCTACTTTTCGGAAATATAGTCACCAAAAATCTTTTTAAGTTCTTTTATTTATTTTTCAGCTTATAGTTCTGGTTTCTAATTTTCAATGATGAATCCCCAATACTTATAGGAATTTAACTTACTATCTGGAAAAAAAAAGTATATTGTCAATGCAATTTAACATGTTAATTCTATTATTTTTTTAATTTTTTATATTAGTTACCTTTCAAATGATCTATTCTAGTGTTTCATCTGGAAACTATTGTGTATTATATAGTATCCGTGAATAAAAATAAAATTCTATCTGCATGTGATTCTTGGAAGTTCTATATACCACATTTCTTTCAGAAGCAGATTTTTATGTTGAAATAGTAAAAAAAATCAAATAATCAAAAGCAACCACAAACTAGAAAAATTCAACAAATCGGTGGTAAAAGATATGATGCTTGTTCTTTTCTTAAAATTGACAAAAGAAACTAAAAACGTAATTCACATGATATTTTTGTTGGTCCATAGTATATTTAAACGACGAAACTCTTCGTAAGGATCAAACCAAAGATAATATCTTTTTTATTTTCTCTACTTGTGCTCTCATTTTCATACATATTTGTCCGAAATCACCACGGTTTAAGATTTTAGCAAGTAAGCAACATGAATATGCTTACAAAAGATATTTAGTTACTTATTAAAAAGTCACAACTTTTCAGAAAGGATACTTCAAATAAATTAGTTTTTTGTGTTTTAAAAATATGACTGTTATATTTTTATTTTCTATAAATAGAGGGTAATCAAGATTTTAAGAAGGATATTTTGGTAATTCAACTTACTAATTAAGGACTTTCTACTTTTAATATAATATAGATTAAAAATCACGATATATAATGCCATAGTTTGTTATATATAAGAATAGTATGTATATGATGTATAACCAATACCTATACTTAGTTATACATAAGTTGAAAAATACTATTAAATAAGTGATTAATAATACCAAAGCTAATACATATATTTTTCCTAATAAATCCAACCAAATGACCCCTTATTGTTTATGTTTGACTCAAAAGTTATCTGAACCTTTTGAACAAATCAATCAAAGATGAAGGAGTAAATCCTAGTTAAAGATAATTAACTCTAGATCCGAGACGAATAATATGAGTAGAAAAACATTGCCGAGTATAAATATTGGGCGTGATTATAGCCAGATTTAATAGCATAAAGAAAGATCATTGAATAACATTAAATGGCGATAAAATGTAGATAAAGGAGAAGATTCACCCGATCTTGAGTGAGTCGGATCTTCTTTCATTTGATAAAGATGAAATCGATGAAATACAAGACCCATTGGACCCTTTTTGGATCTGATGAAGGTATGGGATCGCAGATCCTCTCCTCTCGAAGGAGAGGAGTGTTTGCATATTTTTCTAGCAAGAGGGAGAGGGAGAGAGAGAGCCCCCCTTTTTTGGGAAGTCCTCCCTTCCTATTTATAAGGGGTATTCCTAGAAAAATATTAAAAGAAAAAGTACAATTGGAGGGAATATTCGGTAGAATATTCCTTTTGAGGATTCCAAAGCAGACTAGTTGTTTCATCACTGTCCGACCTCGGCCTGTCCGACCTCGGCTTTATTGATGACGGTCCGACCTCAGCTTTACTGATGACGGTCCGACCTTGGCTTTATTGACGACGGTCCGACCTTGGCCTGTCCGACCTTGGCCTTATGTCTTCGCGTGCCGAATTTCTCTGGTCTAATTTTGACCCATACAGTTAGTCCCTCCGCTTATCGAGGTCGTCTCTTGGTCGAGCTCCGTGAGCGGACTTCATTAATCGTAGTTCGAGAAATTCGGATGGGGAGGTCGACTAGTATGGGTTGCAGCTGAGGATGCCGATGCCGAGGGAGAATATCTTGGAGGTGGTCGTGAAGAGAGTGGCGATGGTGCCGCCGAGTGAAAAGACAGCTGTCTTTTTTGACCATTGATCTGGGTCGTATGTAATTCTGCGACTTTTTGCGCAGTGACTTTGTATAAAGAAGAAATTTTCGTTGTTATTCGCCTTGTACTTTTCCATGTTTTCGCTTTTCGCGACTTTGGTGCGAGGTAGATTCCCGCATGGTGAGTCCCGGTCTTTCTTTCCTTTATATTTTCTGACGGCACTTGGCCTTAGGGACATTTCGAATTCTCTTCGGCGAAGGCCCATGGCCTTAGAGGGTATTATTTCGATTTCGTCAAAATATTGACCCGTAATCGTTCGATCGAGGTTGAACACTTCTTCTTGGTGGAGGCCCTTGGCCTTAAAGGGTGTTATTTCGATTTAGCGAAATATTAACCCATCGTCGTTCGATCGAGGTCGAACTCTTCTTTTTGGCGAAGGCCCTTGGCCTTAAAGGGTGTTATTTCGATTTATCGAAATGTTAACCCGTCGTCGTTCGGTCGAGGTCGAAGTCTTTTTTTTTGGGCGATGGCCCTTGGCCATAAGGGCCGGATGTTGATTCGGAGGAGGCCTAATATTGGTTCGTACGAGGCCGAATGTTGGTTCGGACGAGGCCGAAGTTGATCCGGACGAAGCCGAAATCTTCTTTTTTGGCGACGGCCCTTGGCTGTCGAGGTGTTATTTCGAGTTGGTCGAAATGTTAATCCGTCGTGGTTAGAACGAGGTCGAACTCTTCTCTTTTGGCGATGGCCTTTGGCCGTCGGGGTGTCATTTCGAGCTGGTCAAAATGTTAACCCGTCGTGGTTCGAACGAGGTCGAACTCTTCTTCTTTGGCAAAGGCCCTTAGCCTGAGTCCCCGTTTGAGTGAGGTCGAACTGTCAAACTTTGATAGCGAAGGCACTTAGCCTGAGTCCCAGTTCGAGCGAGGTCGAACTGTCAAACTTTGATGGCGAAGGCACTTAGCCTTAATCCCAGTTCGAGCGAGGTCGAACTGTCAAACTTTGATAGCGAAGGCACTTAGCCTGAGTCCCAGTTCGAGCGAGGTCGAACTGTCAAACTTTGATGGCGAAGGCACTTAGCCTTAATTCCAGTTCGAGCGAGGTCGAGCTGTTAATCTTCGATGGCGAAGGCACTTAGACTTAATCCCAGTTCGAGCGAGGTCGAACTGTTAATCTTCGATGGCGAAGGCACATAGCTTGAGTCCCAGTTCGAGCGAGGTCGAACTGTCAAACTTTGATGGCGAAGGCACTTAGCCTTAATCCCAGTTCGAGCGAGGTCGAACTGTTAATCTTCGATGGCGAAGGCACATAGCCTGAGTCCCAGTTTGAGCGAGGTCGAATTGTCAAACTTTGATGGCGAAGGCACTTAGCCTTAATCCCAATTCGAGCGAGGTCGAACTGTTAATCTTCGATGGCGAAGGCACATAGCCTGAGTCCCAGTTTGAGCGAGGTCGAACTGTCAAACTTTGATAGCGAAGGCACTTATCCTGAGTCCCAGTTCGTGCGAGGTCGAACTGTCAAACTTTGATGGCGAAGGCACTTAGCCTGTATCCCAGTTCGAGCGAGGTCGAACTGTTAATCTTCGATGGCGAAGGAACATAGCCTGAGTCCCATTTTGTTTAATTTTGCTTGTATTGGAGAATATGATGCGTTTCCTAGGGGAGTCCCAGTTTGTTTAATTTTGCTTGCATTGGAGAACATGATGCGTTTCCTTGGTGATTGCTCCTGCTTCTATTCCACTTAGAGAAATAGTTAGTTAAAACTAAATAAAAGCATTTGTTACCTCAGTTTGATCTGGTGCAAAGGAATGCTTGGAGGGCAAGCACAATTAGCAGGAAGCGGTGACGCTGAAGTAAAGTCGAGCCACTCCAAAATTCATCAGTGTTTCTTATTCTTGTGTTGACCATCATCATCCACTGTTTGAGTGGTGGGCTGTAGTTGATCATCATTGGCAGCGGCTCAAGGGCAGTAGGATGATCCGATGACACAGTTTCAGTAGTTACGGATGAAGATGATTGATCAAGTAAGAACTTTTCATACATATAGAAAATAAAGAAAACAGGGTGGACTTAAGTCCACTTGATGGATGATCTGTCAGCATTTGGTGGAATTACTAACTAATCCATCAAGATTCCATTTTTAAACACTATATAGAAAGAGATTTTAACACTTGGGAAGGTCATTACGCCCCGTGATCAGAGCGTTGTCATCGCGACCAATGACGATAAACTTGTTCAGCTCAGAGAAACTATACGGGTAAGTTGAGTCTCCCAAACGGGCCCAACCAAGCTGAAATTCAGTCGCACAGCTCCAGTGGAGGTGTAACATCGCCACGAAATGGCATTCGAGATGCGCAATTCAGCATCGGATATGTTGTACACCTCAAGGGTACCTATGAGGGGTTTCTGAGAACCGTCACTAGAAATATTGCATTTGATCTCGAACCCTGCATTAATGGCGCAACCTGATCCTTTGCCGATACCAAATGGGTATGGAACTGCAACGTTCCCACACTGCTTACGACATCCTGGTTTTGTTATATTGACACCTTTAGTAATTGTTGCGGTGGTGCTGTTAGTGGTTGTTTGGACCGTGGCTAATGTCAATATTAGAACACAAGCGTAAAAACAAGCAATTTGGTAAGGAAGCAAAATTTTTTTTTGGTCCATGGTTTTTGAGTTTCCAAAATGATGCAAACTCTGGTTGGTTATAAGAAGTCGTGCTAGTGTTAGAATATTGTTGTAGGAGTACTTCTCCATTCCCTTCATTTGCAGTAACAAGCATGGATTAAAGGGAGGAGAATTAAAAAAAATACGAATGATTATGTTGAAGATATTACTCATCTGGATTGAATATATTATCCATATATTTTTTAGAGATCTAGAGAAAACTAGAACCTTAACTAGAAAATCCCCACAGACGGCGCCAAATTGTTTGACTCAAAAGTTATCTAAACCTTTTGAACAAATCAATCAAAGATGAAGGAGTAAATCCTAGTTAAAGATAATTAACTCTAGATCCGAGACGAATAATATGAGTAGAAGAATATTGCCGAGTATATATATTGGGCGTGATTATATCCAGATTTAATAGCATAAAGAAAGATGCATTTAATAACATTAAATGGCGATAAAATATAGATAAAGGAGAAGATTCACCCGATCTTGAGTGAGTCGGATCTTCTTTCATTTGATAAAGATGAATAATCGATGAAATACAAGACCCATTGGACTCTTTTTGGATCTGATGAAGGTATGGGATCACAGATCCTCTCCTCTCGAAGGAGAGGAGTGTTTACATATTTTTCTAGCAAGAGAGAGAGGGAGAGAGAGAGCCCCCTTTTTTGGGAAGTCCTCCCTTCCTATTTATAAGGGGTATTTCTAGAAAAATATTAAAAGAAAAAGTACAATTGAAGGTAATATTCGGTAGAATATTCCTTTTGAGGATTCCAAAGCAGATTAGTTGTTTCATCACTGTCCGACCTTGGCCTGTCCGACCTTGGCTTTATTGATGACGGTCCGACCTCAGCTTTACTGATGACGGTCCGACCTTGGCTTTATTGACGACGGTCCGACCTTGGCCTATCCGACCTCGGCCTGTCCGACCTTGGCCTTATGTCTTCGCGTGCCGAATTTCTCTAGTTTAATTTTGACCCATACAGTTTAAAAACTTTAACCAATTAGTAGTAATTAAATTCTTTGACGAATTTAAAAAGAAGAATTCGTTCGTTACGTACCTTTAACTGCAGAACTTGTGTGTGTAAGACTGTTACTACTAGATCTCCTTAATATTTATTGAACCTAGCTTAGTGGCAAGAAAACAAGTTGAAAGTTTGGGGTAAGAGTACGGACGCAGATAGGCAGTTTGAGACATTGAATGAAGGGAAAAGAAAAAGTTACGGGGGCCATGCATGCGGAGAGTCCGGAACCCAATTGTTGTTTTTTTGGACTCAAAGAACATTAATAAGTGTAAAAAAAAAAGATACCTTTCTATATATAACGTCCAAATACAAGACGCTATACCTTAACGGTAACTTTTGCCGTTAAGGTATAGCGTCTTGTGTTTGGACGCTATATAGCCGGACGATTTGACTGACATATATAGCGTTCTTAATTTATACGCTATACATATAGCGTACAAAAAAAAAACGCTATACCTGTTGATCTGCTGGCAGAAGGAACGTGGTCTTTCTTTGTTGTACTAACATTGAAGAAGAAGCGCTAAGAAGGAAGTACCTTTTTAATTTGATAATGAGAAAATTGTGACCAAAATGTAACAAACACCACATCATTGATAAGTTGGAAAAAAGAAAAGAATATCTCAATGCAAGCATCTTTTTTTTTCCTTTTCTCATAATTTTTTCATAAAAAATTCCAAACGACAAAAAGAACTATATGCCATAGCAATCTTTATTTAAGCGGCGGGGGGGGGGGGGGGGGGGTCGGGAATATAGGTTGAGATCGGATTAACAGAAACCTAAGCAAAATTGAAGAACACCAACTAAGTTTATTTTAATTTGTTGTTGGTTTGTTCAGATAAATTGTGGTTGCTTCTACTCGTTATTTGAAGAAGATGGGTCAGGAAAATTTGGCCAATGAGGAGTTGGGGACGACGGCGGTAGGGGACTGCGAAGGGTTGGGGACGATGCAGGCAAGAAATTTTATTTTTCTTTTCTTTTCTTAGTTTATTGGAGTTGAAGTATTCAACGGGTAATCGCCTTAATTGAAGCGTCAAATAAAAACTCAAGCCAACATTAAAGGACTGCGTATATATTTGGCCTTATGTATGGCGTTTTTTTTAATAGGAATTGAGTGGTCTTTGTTGCTCATATTGATCATGCTTCTTTCCCTCACTTGATTTCTAGTTAGTTTTTTTTTTCCATTCTTTTTTTGTGCTTTGTTTCTTAAAATAAGTTTGATTAATGGAAAAATTGATCAAAAAGTACGCTTTGGGTGCATTCTTAGCCATTTCTCTCGCTTCATTTTTTGGCAACGGACGCGAGTTTTAGTCATGTCCTATATATATATTATATATATATATCTTCCCACCTCATTAAAATTGACAGAAAATGTTACTCGAAATTCTCTAATGAAAACTGTCATATACATTTCTTACTTTATAGAAGACACATACATATATTACAAATAAGTAAAGCCTAAAACACCATAAGAAGAGAAGTACACTGCGTAAAGTTTGATGCTATTGTATAGCGTTTTTTTTTTATGCTATATGTATAGCGTATAAATTAAGAACGCTATATATGTCAGTCAAATCGTCAGGCTATATGGCGTCCAAATACAAGATGCTATACCTTGACGGCAAAAGTTACCGTTAAGGTATAGCGTCCTGTGTTTGGACGTTATATATAGAAAGATAACTTTTTTTTTACGCTTATTAATGTACTCTGAGTCCAAAAAAACAACAATTGGGTTCCAGACTCTGCATGCGGAGGAGGAGTACTAAAAAAATTGAAGAGAGAAGTGAGAATCAAATTAGAGAGGAAACACATAATTGGACACTCTTGGATTTGGTGTCGCAATTGCCAAAACAGAAAGCGTGAGTGGGGTTATACTGTGCAATTTGCATATATGGCCCTCCCTACTACTACTAGTAGTAGCCTCTCTGTTGAAAGTGAATAGTGATGATGGTGGCTGACGGTGGTAATATATGGTTGAGTAACCACGTAAACCACCCCTATATATTTCAGCAGCAAAAGCAAATAGATAGACATATGCTAGCTAATTAATGCTAATGGTGGAGTGAGATGACTTTACTGTAGTAGCTGCTACTGTCTGTGTCTGATGACAGCCGCCCCTTACACGTACGTGTAGTCTCCTACTCATCATTCATTCATCTTTCCTTATACCTTCTTCCCCAAAATTTCAATCTAGATCCTCTCTAAATTCACCGCCATATATATACATCATCCTCAACTCTTTTTCTGTTTACCTTCTTCTTTGGTTTTTCCCGTACTGAAGAAAGTGATCCAATCATAAACTTTTGCATTTTATTAATATATAAGTATCAAATTTGTTTCTAGTATAACATTTGTAATACCCTCTTCAAGAAAAGAAAAAACATTTCTAATACCAATTTAACTTTTGTTTACCACAAAGTTTCGTCGTAGTGATATTGTCCACACATAATCTTTATGGAAGTTTATATTGTATTTTATATAGAATATAATATGAATTCCTTAGTAATCAGTGAATAAAAACACTTAAAATAACATAAACAACCTTACTTACTGTGTCTTATTTTAAGTAAAAGTAAATAAAAATACTTTTAAACAAAAAACATGATAGTACTATATATAAATTTAAATTCGAAATCTCATTAAACTACAAGTACGTACATGTATACTATAAGTAGAGCTAATTCTAGATTTTGATATCTCCATGGGTCAAAATTGGACCAAGGGAATCTTGCCTAAGAGAGGATAACTAAGAGCCGATTAGGCCGAGGTCGTGCTTAAGAAGGAACTTATTGGCGAGCTGAGTGGCTAGGGTCGAGGTCGAGTACTCAGATCAGCCCAAACGGCTAGTTTAGTAATAAGATATTCTTAGATGAATATTCTACAGAATATTATCTGCAATTGTATTAGGTAAGGGATATGTCCCATAAAAGTGGGAAGAGAGAGAGAGAGAGAGAAAAGGACATGTAATATTCTATATGATAAGTTCTCTCTTGAAAAGTTGACTCTCAAGTAAATTACAAAGAATGTCTTTACAAAAAGATTCGATTTGTCGTTGATCCGAGACTTTCTCGCATCAAATCCGAGAAAACTTTGTACATTCTCACATTTGTTTGTCTTACATCATTGTCAGAGGGAGAACCATCCACCTCATTGAATATTTGGGTGAATCATTCTCTATATTTACATTTATTGTCATTTAATATATTTATTGCTTGTCTTCACTCCCTCATGCATTCATAACAATACCATTAAATTCCCCCTTGGTATTAAATAGCTTTAAGTGCTATCTTACGTTGTTCATATCGACCAATTTCAGAACTAGGATTTATTCTGTTTAACTAGGATTTACCCATTATCATCTTGTTTAATTAGTTTAACAAAAAGGCTTAACACTTTTTGGTAAAACAATTTGGCGCCATCTGTGGAGATTTTCTAGTCAAAGCCATAGTTTCTAAAAAAAAACAAGCACAAAAATTTCTTTTTCCTACTTGCTCAGCCTAACATGGCAGGTAATGGAGAGGAAAGATCGAAGCTAGTAGCAGGCCTTACTGCTAACCTCCTAAACACCATTAATGAGGTTAATGGAGAAGACGAGGAGAACAAAATAATCCGCGACCAAATGAGGGAGCACCTGGAAAGGGTAGATAAGATACAAGGCGCCCCAAAGCTTTTGCCAAAACGGGACGCCAGCCGATTTGTAGAACAACCATACAGCGACGAGGCCGCACCCCATGCTATACCTAAAACATTCAAGATACCGCCATACTTAAAGATATATGACGGCACAACGGACCCTTAGGATCACGTCACCCACTATGTCACCGCAGTAAAGGGCAACGACCTTGCCAAAGAGCAAGTATCATCCATATTGTTGAAAAAATTTGGTGAAACCCTAACCGGGGGAGCACTAACATGGTACTCGCAACTACCAGCGCGGTTCATAGAAACATTTGAGGAAATGGCTGACAAGTTCGTCATCACACACGCCGGGGCCAAGAAAGCGGAGGCGAGGGTAAACGATATATTCGCCATTAAACAGTCACCTGGCGAAGGGCTCAGGGACTTCCTCGCCCGGTTCAACCGTTTTAGAATGACTCTTCCAAACGTGTCAGAAGGAATGGCGGTAGCAGCATTCCTAAATGGGCTGAATAGGAGCGGTTCGAAGGCAACCAAGAAATTATTAAGTCGACTCATGAAATACCCCTACCACTTGGGATGAAATACACAACGCCTATTGCGCCGAGGTGAGAGCAGATAAGGACGACCTCAACGGACCGACCCAACGATTGACATCAGTCCAAATGGAGGCGAGAAAAGACCGCAGAAACGATAACAGAAGGGACCATGCAGGCACATTATACGGAAAAAAACCTAGAGAGAGAGGCTCTGGCGAAAAATAGGCGATTTTGACGTCTAGAGAGAGAAACAACCTTTCATGGCTACGCCGGCCGGCGGCCAGCCTTCTACTCCGGCTGGTCAGCCTTCCCCATCCATCGCCCAACCCCCCACGACCACAAACAAAAATTCCCAACCTTTAGATTACTCTAAAATTCTAAAACCTAGCACAATCAATGCTGCCATGCATGAACGTCAATCTACAGTTGATCCCATACCATTGAGAAGAGCAGCAATTGTGAATGGGCAACCAGTTGTGAAGTTTACGGAGGCAGAAGTGGAGAGAATGAATGTGATCGAAGGTCTCCAATATGCTGTGGTTGCAAAGTTTGCGTATGGATGGCCAGAACTTAATGAGATTCGTCGCATTGTTCCATCTCAATGTGGAATAAAGGGAGAATGCAGCATTGGATACTTGAGGGATAGGCATGTTCTTATACGCATGACACTATGGCAAGAATTTGTAGATTTCACGTCGAAGGGAGCTCAGTATGTTAAGGACAAGTTTGGTCAAGAATATCAGTTGCGTCCACTCATATATGATGTTAACTTCAAAGCAGGAGAAGAGACTCCAATGGCTATGGCGTGGATTTCTTTCCCAGGTTTGCTACCTACGTATTTTGTGAAGGAATGCCTGTTCTCACTCGCTTCAGCTGTTGGGAAACCAATTCATCTTGATATGGCCACTGTTAATAAAACTCGACCTAGTTGTGCTAGGGTCAAAGTGCTTGTGGATTTATTAGCTGATCATCCAAAGAAGGTAAGGATGGATATCGTTAATGAATCATCTGGAGAGACACGGATTGAATGGGTTAATATCAAATATGACATGTTTCCTAAGTATTGTAAGGAGTGTAAGTTACAAGGACATAATCATTTTGAATGTTGTAGATTGCATCCAGAGTTGTATGTGGAAAAAGAGAATTCCAATCAAGCTGCAAATGCTAAGGTACAGACCAATGCTAGTGTCCAGCCTTTGATGATCTTATCGAGTGGCAAAGTGGTGGGTAATTAACATGGGAATACAAAGGAACAATGGAAGGATGTTAGGGACCATAGAGTTAAGAATGGGGTGAATCCAAATGCAGATCAAGGCAAAACTGGAAAAGAAATAGTATTAGTTCAGCAGAGTGGTGATCAGTTAGCTAATGGTGTCAACAAAGATGGGAATACAGGGCAAAAAACAAGTGAACAAAGGGGTGTTGAAAAGCAGTTAAGTCCGGTGGGCAATGAGACAAGCAAGCAGGTGCAAGTAGCTAACAAATTTGCAGTCCTAGAGGTTGATGATGAGGAAGATGAGCCTGGTAATCAGCTGGCACTGGTTTAAGCTAGTGCTACTCCTAAAACTCCAGGTAATGGGAACCAAGGTGAAAGGCAAAAACATACAGGAAATTTGAACCCTGCAGCTCCAGCTTTTAATCCAAATTCATCTGGGATTGGCTCTACTAATGATCGACTGAATACATCTCCTAAAGGTAAGGCCAAGGAAATACCTAAGAGTAAAGAATCCACAACACAATGGGTAGAAAGAATATTCAATGCAAAGACAGGTGAGGGACCAGTGGGAATTAATACATCATACCAGGACATTCCCTCTCAAGATACAGTGATAGATAAGGAATTGGCTAAATCTCCCCCATTTCAACCAAATGGAACAAAATTCCCCACTGTGCAGGAAAGAGTTCAATGGAGAGGAGGCAGATTGTGGTCTGATCAAAGGGAAGAAGACTCAGAAGCAGATGAGGTACCTGAAGGGGCAAAAGTTGATGAGGAACCAGTTGTAGAGGAACAAGAAGAGGAAGAGCAAAGTATAAATGATCACCCCATTGCCATAACTGACAAGTCCAATGCTACCAATTTGGATAAGGGTAATGAGGTGCCAATTGATCAGGAAATAGCTAATGACACTCAAGAGGCTAATAGCAATGATGGACCAAGTCATGGGGAGTCAGCTGGAAGAGGTGGTGAGGCAGTAGATCCAGGAGGAACTGAGGAGGTTAATATTTCTAAGCAGATGATAGAGGCTACTCCTAATAAAGCACAAATGGTTACTGTTCCATTGAAATCATCACAGCTGAAGTTGCTAAAGAGAGGAGGAGAGCATGCTGTGATACCAAAGTTTCAAAATGCAGGTAATATGACCATTATGGGAGAAACTGATGCAAGGGATCCATATGATGAAAATGATAATTCAGGCAAAGACATGGACCAGGAATCAACTACTCAGAACTTTTTAACTGTGGCAAGGCAAGGAGACTTATCACCTAGGCACATTGAGAAGGTCAAGTCTGCAGCAAAAGGTAGAAAAAAGCAGCAGAAAGACACCAGCACTGTTCCTGTTGTTGGGGTCCAAACAAGGAGAACTTTGATGAAATCTAGTAACCAGTGATGGATGCACTTATATGGAATATTAGATCTGTAAACACACAAGAAGCTTTTGAAAGATTGATCAAAATGCACAGGCAAAACCATTATGAATTCATTGGTTTGATGGAACCTAAACAACAAGCAAAAAAATTGGAGAGGTACAGGAGGAAATTGGCTTTGCACAGTCAAATGTATCAAACAAGATATGGGCATTTATGGATGAAGTTTTTGAGGTGACTATAATGTACAATATGGTTCAGCAGCTGACTCTTAGATTGTTTCATACAGAATCTCATGTTGAGTTTGTGTTAACACTGGTTTATGCTAAGTGTGACTCAATTGAGAGAATAGAATTATGGGATTCTATGTATGCTATGGCTACTAATATGACTGTTTCATGGTTAGTTGGAGGGGACTTTAATGTCATTTGGGATGAAGAGGAAAAATTTGGAGGTCTTCCTGTATCTCTCAATGATATAGATGATTTTAGACACTGTGTAACCACATGCAACCTGTCAGATCTTGGATTCAAAGGAAGTATCTCCACCTGGTGGAATGGAAGAGCAGAATTCCAAGAAGCTTTTCCAGGATTAGAGGTAACACACCTGTCCAAGACAGGGTCAGATCACAGTCCAATGCAATTGAAGTGTGACATTGAAGCCCCTCCAATAAGGAAACCCTTCAGATTTCTGAACTTCTGGGTGGAGCATGATTCTTTTAAAGAAGATGTGAAGAAGAATTGGAGTGCAGACTTCCATGCCAACCCTTTCACATTATTCAATCACAAACTAAAGAAAGTGAAAAAGGCTTTGTCAGTTTGGAGTAGGGAAACTTTTGGTGACATCTTTCAAAAGTTAGCCAGCCTAGAAGAAGTTGTAATGGTGCATGAAACAGAATTTGAAGCAAACCCCACAGTTATGAACAGAGAGAGACTCCAAAAAGTGCAGGCAGAATTGATCAAAGTACTAGCATTGGGAGAAAAGTTCTGGAGGCAGAAATCTGGAATGAATTGGTTCAAGGATGGAGATAGGAACACCAAACTCTTTCATGCTCAAGTTAGAGGTAGAAGAAAGAGGCTGCAGCTAAATAGAATACAGAATAATGAGGGGAACTGGATTGAACAAGATGAGGAGATTGCAATGGAAGCAGTTAAGTTCTATGAAGATCAGTTCAAGGAAACTGCACCTCCAACTTCCTTTGAGATCATAAACCATGTCCCAACATTGCTTGATGAGGAGCAGAACTCACTATTGATATCACAGCCAACAAAGGAGGAGGTTAAAAGGGCAGTGTTTGGTCTAAATGGAGATAGTGCAGGGGGTCTAGATGGTTTTACAGGTAAATTTTACCAAAGCTGCTGGGATATAATAGGGGATGATCTATATGATATGGTGAGAGCCTTCTTCAATGGACATGAGCTGCCTAAGTGTGTGACTCATACCAATCTTGTTTTACTACTAAAGAAAAAGGAAGTGGTTAAATTCTCTGATCTGAGGCCTATAAGTCTCAGTAATTTCAGCAACAAGGTAGTGTCAAGGGTGATTCATGAGAGAATTGTGGAGTTGCTGTCAACATTGATCTCTGAGGAACAAGCAGGATTTGTGAAAGGAAGGAGCATTGTGGAGAACATTCTTCTCACTCAGGAAATCATAACTGACATCAGACTTAGAACCAAGGCAGGGCCAAATGTGGTCATAAAGTTGGATATGACCAAAGCCTATGACAAATTATCCTGGTTATTTTTAACTAAGGTTCTCAGAAAGATAGGATTTTCAGAAAGGTTTATTGGCATGGTGTTTGGAATTGTCTCAAATAACTGGTACTCTGTTCTTATCAATGGACAAGCTTATGGATTTTTCAAGTCATCAAGGGGAGTGAAACAAGGAGATCCTCTATCTCCTACCTTATTTATTCTAGCTGCAGAAGCATTAGGGGACTTAATGCACTGCAACAAAACCTATATGTCTGTGGATATGGTATGCCTAAATGGAGTCCAAAGATTAACCACCTAGCATATGTTGATGACACAATCATATTCTCCTCATCTGATGCTACTTCTCTTCAGTTGATCATGGAAGTGCTGACTGCATATGAGGCATCATCAGGTAAGTTAGTGAATAAATCCAAATCTGCAGTTTATCTTCATCACTTAACTGACTTGGAAGTGGCTCAAAAAGTGGAAATGATCACTGGGATTAAAAGGCAGGAGTTCCCTATTATGTATTTAGGCTGTCCCATCTTCTATTCCAGAAGGAAATTGGACTACTATCAAGGGCTAATTACCAAGATAATGGACAAGTTTCAATCATGGAAAGGGAAGTTATTGTCCATAGGTGGCAGAGCTATTTTGATATCCCATGTGTTGCAGAGCATGCCAATGCATCTGCTGTCAGCTGTCAATCCTCCAAACTCTGTTATCAACAAGCTGCACAAAATTTTTGCACAGTTCTTTTGGAGTAGTTCTATAGGGGGTACAAGCAGGCACTAGGCTTCTTGGAGTACTTTGTGTATGCCAGTAGAAGAAGGGGGGATTGGTTTTAGATCTCTTCATGATGTTTCGAAGGCATTGTTCTCCAAAATCTGGTGGAATTACAGAACAAAGCCTAGTCTGTGGAGCTCATTTATGAGTCAAAAGTATTGCAAGAAATTAAATTCAGTCATTGTGCCATGGAGAAGAGGATCACATATTTGGAGAAAAATAATAGAGTGTAGGGAGCTTATTGAGCATCAGATAGGGTGGCATCCAAAGATGGGATCATCTCTATTTTGGTTTGAGAACTGGACAGGATTGGGTGCCCTATACTTCATTGTTCCACAAGACTTTGGGATAGATGAAACAGTGCATAATGTATTTGATGTTATGGAGGATGGATCATGGAATGTGAATAGGTTGTTTCAGGTATTACAAGAAGATATAGCTGTACACATTGTGGAAAAGATCAAACCTCCAATAGTTCAAAATGTGCTTGATGTACCATACTGGATGTTGGAAACAAGAGGTTTCTTTAGTGTCAAGACTGCCTGGGAGTATTTGAGAAGAAAAGATGAGCTTAGGAATGCATACAGGAAGATATGGGTAAAGGGTTTACCTTTTAAAATATCTTTCTTCATGTGGAAGTTGTGGAAAGGGAAGTTGTCATTAGATGACTTTATGAAGAGAATAGGATATTTGATGGCATCAAGGTGTTGGTGTTGTTCAGAACCAAGTGAAGAAACTTTGCAGCACTTGTTCTTCAACTCAGAAACTGCAAGAATAGTCTGGAGTCATTTTCTCACAAGGGCTGGGATCAGAGTGCAAGGTTTAACTATACATCAGGCAATTATCAAGTGTTGGACTGCAGAGGTGTGCCATAGACTAAAACCTATCATGCAGGCACTCCCTTCATGTATTGTTTGGGAGCTTTGGAAGATGAGGAATAGTATGAAATATGGGGATGCAATATCTACAGGCAGAGTGATCTACCAAGTTTCTGCAACAATGCAAGCTTTAGTGAAGGTGAGAAAACCAGGCATAAGCAATGTTCCCTATAGGTGGCATGATTTGATAACTATGATGGAGAACTACAAGCCTAGGCTGAAAGTAGACAGAGTATTATGGGAATTCCCTAGTGCAGGAAGGCTAAAAGTCAATACTGATGGTGCATCAAGAGGGAACCCATGGAGAAGTTCAATTGGCTACTGTATAAGAGATGAGCAAGGTGATTTGGTTATGGCAGTGGGGAAAGAAATTCAGGAGACTACAAACATTGTGGCAGAGAAAGTGGCTGTGGTAGAAGCACTGCAATTCTGCAGATCACAGCAGTATACATAGGTGTGTATTCAGACTGATTCAATGCTAATGAAGAAAATTGTTACTGGGGAATGGGAGCCACCTTGGTGTATATCTGAGGAAGTAGAGGAGATCAGGCAGCTAATGGAAGATACTAACTATGAGGTATCTCACATTTATAGAGAAGGCAATAAGTTGGCTGATCATCTTGCCAACTATGCTCTTGATTATGGAGATATAGAATGTCATGAGTTTGGGGAACTGGACTCAATGGGTAGGAGAATTGTTAATGAGGATAAACTCCAATGTCCATATTTGAGGGTAAGGGTAGCAAAGAATTAAGGAGTAAGGAGGCAAGGTGGAGGGGAGTAAAGGAGCATCATGTACAAATCCTTGTGGAGGAGTACATGGTGATGCTGGTTTTCTCTAACAAGTTTTTTTTTTTGCAGGACTTGGTTCAGCATCTATGTTTTGCCTCTTGATGGGCTCTCAGGTGGTGGTATTAGTGTTTTGCACTCAACCCATCGAGAGGAAATCAAAGGCAAGCACAGATGCATATGCAAAGCAGGGTACTCTGCTGCTCAATTCATTATGCAGCAACAGTAGTTGTTGGCAAAGCTCAACAGAATCAGGAGATTTAATGCCTAGAATGTTTAAGCGAATTGGGCTTTATGAGATTGGAAGTAGAGGAGTAGGCTCTTTTATGGTACTACTGATATATGTTGGAAAGGAATCCCTTTTGTTCAATAGGAGGATACCACAACTATGCAGTAGTGCAGCAGCTGGGAAGTTCAAAAAACAAACAGGAAAAATGAGAAAAATGCCCAGAATGTCTAAGAGAATTGGGCACTTTCATTGGTTAAGGGCAGGAGATGGGAGGATACATATTAGGATGGCAGTGTATTTGAGCAAAAAGGTCTTCACAAGCAAGAAAGGGGAAGCAAGGATGCCCAAAAAATTTGAGAGAATTGGGCAATATGGGAGAATGGTTAGAGTAGTGTGGAGAAGTACGAAAGATGGACAAGCATTTCTAGGGGAGTTAGGAGGTTGGAGGATGGGTTATTGGTTTACAGAGAGTCAGGCAGTAACAGATATACAACCCTTGGTTCAGAGGATAGAAGCTACAATACATAGAAACATAAGAGAGGGTGAGTTTCAGAGAATAAAATGCAGAAAAAATAAGATGCAATGGGTTCTAGGGTGCAGGAAAATATGTGGGATATGCAGTAAGCTAAGAGAGAGAATGAGGAGAGTAGTATGGGTGCTCATGGGGAAGTGTAAGGCTAGCACAATAGTTATTATAAGAAGGGAAGGAATGGAGATAAAGCAGAGGGCAAAGGAGTTATCACATAAGTAGGATCATCAACTCCTTCAGGAGAAGATGGTTCTACTGGAGATTTTCACTAACTTTGTGTTCTTTTTTGCAGGAAAAGTCAGTGTACTCATGCCTTGCCTCCTATTACGACTTCTATGGGTGGTATTATCACTATGTGCTCAACCCCTTGAAGAAGGAAAAGAGGCATGCACTAGCATGAAAAATGATAGCTGGAATCTGAGGCATCACTGGCAGCTGTGCAATAGTAGGGGCAAAGCTGTGGATTACTTGAAAGAAACGTCAGTGCTGCAGTTGTACATCAGCTGGGATCTATCTTTCTATGTAGAGGTTTCAATAAGACAACAAGAGATAATGCACGGTAGAGGATGCACAAACAACACAATTGGGCATGTTTACACTCAGAACTGGCTCGACGTGCAGCATTGTCTAGTGAAATTGAGCATAAAAAGGAACCAAACATGTGTAAAATATGGCAACAGGAGACTGCAGAATAAAAGACATCTAAAAGACAACAAGAATCATCAATGCAATCCTCCCCAAAACTGATAGCAAAGTCAACTTAGCTATGAAGGGGTGGACATTTTATTTGGCATCAGGTGTTGGAAGGTACTGTTATTTCTATCAAGGTGCACACAGGAGGACCAATATCTGGAGGATCATGAGGGCATACACAAGCATACACTATCAAGAAACTTGGGCAGAAGCAAGAACTCAAATGCAAGGCGGCTATACAAGTAAAATTTGGACAGTGGTTACATGGTTAAGAGGCTATATATGCAATATGCGAAATTTGAAGCTGGACGCACGGGCTAATAAGCTGCATGGGCTAGATTTTTTCTTCAAAGATCATATCAGTTCATATGTGATACCAATGTTGAGCTCCTTGCTCAATATTGGTAATAGGTACTATGTAATAGTCATAGTTTATTTTTTCCATTTTGCAAGACCACCTGACATTAGATTTGTTTTGTTTCGTTTTGATTTATATATATAAAAAACTAGCCCTGGCACTGCCTAGTGGATTGATAAAAAAAAAGAAGGGACCATGCAGGCCCACGCCCCAACCGTGAAAGACACCAGCCATACGTCAGAGCTGCCGTTGTCGCGCCCCCTTTTTCCTCGCGGAGTCCGTGTTTCGACTTGGGACAACTCATTTCCTTTTGGGAAGGGGTATGGGATTTTGAAGAGTTGTCACCTAATGGATTTAAGTGCATTAGGGCACAAAAAGAAAATAACTCATTAACCGGTTTGCATTACCACAGATTGGGTAAGGGCTCGAAATAACCTTGATGGGGAAGGTGTTAAGCACTCCTCAAGGTCCACAACGTGGGTCCCGGCCAAACTCGAATTAGGTGAACTAGTCTTATAAGCAAATAAAGTAATTTAAACAAATAGAGATTATTTAAACGAGGGTAAAGGGGGTCCTAGGTTTATTAGCCTATAGGATCACTTCTGTACAATACTTGGTAATCGTCCCCAAGTTGGAGTACTACACATAGCATTAGCGCACATGTCATCATTTCCTTTACTACCCAATTACCCTCCCCTTAATTATTTCCTAAGCGTTCTAACAGCATCGAATACGTATCCTATGCGTGCGCTACCCGTCCCTTGCCTGTGGCCCTGGAGGTGTTTAGGACCTCTATTTAAGGAAGTTCTAGACTCACCTATGTTGTTTTAAAAGGAGAAAACTAAGCGACAAACAAAAAGCCAAATAGGACTATCATGTAAAGATGCATTAAGGGGGGCTCATATTTACCTCCACAAATAGACAAAACAAATGCACGCCTCAAACAAACAGTTTCAAACGATTTAAAGTCCTACAGCAGGATATCTAGATGATCAAAATATGTAGCAGTTTCGTTAAGGCGAGGCAGTAAACACCTAATCAGTTTGCCTACTGATTTTATTACTTCCTGAATTTGGGCAGTTTATAAGCAGTCAAACACAATTTTTGCAACTTCAGAGTTTTAATTATCCTACAGGCTTGCCTAGGAGATAACCGGCAGGATCCTATAGGCATGGTATCTAAATGCAGAAATTAATTTTGAAACCCTATAGGCATGGTATCTATATGACTTCAGTTCCTATAAGCAGGATCTCTATTATTCTTGCATAGGCAGAATTCTTGGAGCGCATTGAGAGGGAAAAGGGTTATTCTAACAGTCAATAGCCTATAGACATGGTTGCTATTGCACACTGGATTGAAAAAATACGTGCAAGTCCTATAAACAGGATGTCTAATGTGCAGAAATAAACGTAAAGCTCTATAACAGGATTTCTAATATGTAGAGGTGCATCACAGAGTCAAAACAGTAATACATAATCAAGTCCTATAGGCATGTTCTCTACCCAATTCCAACAGAGATATATAAAAATCACTCCCAGCTTTTACTAATAACCCCGATATCTGTTTTTACAAGAATGTTTTATACAGACCAATATAAATGAATTACATAATGATAATCACTATACTATAGAGAGCCTTCATAGGCACAACATCAACTTGGAACCAAGCCTCCAAACATAGCACCTCTTAGCATAGTGGTAGTCCATCCATAACACATAAAGTTGGTTCTTGGTGTGTCAAAGTTCCCAAGGGCCTCAAGGACCCCGGGCAGTGCTCACACCAGAATCAGATGTTCAACACACAGTTCATAAAGGATTGGAAACCAACCCCAATGTGTCAGAGTTCAGAGGAGTCTCATGGACCCTAAGCAGTGCTCACACTGGGGGTGGCAGGACCCTAGTTAACTATGAGTAGGAGTTGAAAATAGTATAAAAGTAGGAAGCAGTTTTAGTAAAGAAAAGAGTTTGGATTTCAGAAGTGCATAAGAACAGATTACCACATTACAAGAACCACAAGTAGAACACATTTATCAGAAGTAGTTCAGCCATGAACTCCAACAATCAAACAACAGGCAAAACAGAGTGACAATTAATTTGAACAAGGTTTCACATGGCCCTAATCCATTAGCTATTACGAGGTGAACAATATAGGCATATATTAATCAGAGAACAACATGCCGGGGTCAAGTTACCGATCAGACAATCATACAGAAAGGTAGCAGAAGTTGAGAGCATAGAAATCATGAATTAATGAGGAGTTTGTTAAAGGTGAACACTTAAAACAGGACAGAAATCATGCTAGTTGAGAAACAAATAGACATAGGTCTAATTACATAAAGGCAGACATGTTGAAAACAAGAAGCACATAGGTCTAATTTCATGAAAGTAGGCATGCTGGTTAAGATCCATGAACATGAAGCACATAGGTCTAATTACATAGAAGTAGACATGCTGATTAAGAGTAATAAACATGAAGCACATAGGTTTAATTACATAGAAGTAGACATGCTGATTAAGATCAATAAGCATGAAGCACATAGATCTAACTACGTAGCATATTGAATGATGGCAGAAGTGGAGATATACCAGTTAAGAAATAGCAAACAGGAAATTAAAAGTATGTAGAATCCAATAGTCTAGCCTTGGCTTTCAGCCGGCTAGACAATGTAGCAAACACAAGTAACAGAAAGGTTTGAATGAGAGCAAGAGTTTTTGTGTGTGTGTGTGTGTCTTTCTGAGTGTGTTCGTGTTTGGAAGAAATCAGACTGGAGTTTATATAGCATTCAACAGAGAAGACAATTAAGGCAAGAAAATTAGATTACACAAATAAGGTAAGCAAATATAATTAATCAGTATATTGGGGCTAAACCCAAGCTAATTGATACAAACAGAATCCGAAAATGTCACCTTAAAATAAGGAGAATCAGTTACCAACACGGATTGGGATTCAAACAAGGTAAATAAATCAATTATTGACCATAAATAAGACTAATTAATCTAAATAAGGCAAGTAGCACCAATCAATAATCATAAATAAGGAAAATAGGCAAAATCACGGGGAAGTACTGATTTTAACAGGAAAATATAATTCAAACCCTAAATAAAATCAGTCAATCTATTTTGATTGACAGCGATAAACAATAACGGGAAAAAATTGAAGTAATCAGTGAAATACGCATAAACCCTAGGGTTTAAAGCATATACACAAAAATTAGTCAAACTAGTAAAGATAATCACATTCAAACACTTAGGAGTTTTAAAACCTTTTTGGAGAGAGCTTAAAACGAAACCCTAATTTTAGAAAATATTGGAATCGGCTAGTAATAAGGAAAACAGAAGGTTTCTCAAAGAGAAATACCAAATAACACTTAAAACGTTTCAGATCTACAAGGATCTGAACAGACCCAAGTAGCATAAGATTAGGTTTTTTGAAAAATGACAGAGATGAAAGAAAACCTGGTTTAAACCATAGATTCGAGTCATAAACACGAAGATAATGGTACTCACCAATGGAAATGGCCATAGATAGCTTATGAAAAGGTTTGAACAAAATTTGAGTTGAATCTCTTCGAGATTCTTTTCATAAATCAACGTAATCGAACAACCAGAAGAGGTGAGAGGCTATATAAGGCAATAAATCATCAGATGACCCCATATCTGGTCAAGAATCGAAGGGGTTTGGGGGTCATTTAGTGACGGCACTCTAGGGTTTGAGGGTGTCTGAGAGAGAAGAGAGGAGGAGAGATTCAGAGGCGGCGCAAATGAGAGAGTGAGTAGGGTTTGGGGGGTCGTTGGGTTAAAAAAGGAAATGGGTAACGTGGACCGTTGATCTCAGAGATCAACGATCACAACTAGAGGAGGTTTTGGGTCAGGTAAGGGTTATTTAGTTTGGGCTGAGGCGGATTAGGCTATGATTTTAAGTAAGAGGGCTAGTGTAATTGGGTTAGGTCCGAAAATGATTAAGGAAAAGGGGCTAATATTTAAATACCCAATTAATTTATAAAAATAGCTAAAAATGATAAAAATGATTTTTATGCATGAAGATGATTTAAGATAATTACTTAGCATTATGAAAATATATTGTGTAATAAGGTAGTTATGCACACATGGGCCATTATTGCAACATTATTGCAATTATAACCTAATATGTACATATGGCTATTCCTGAAATAACTAAAGCTCAATATAAATATAAAATGATGAAATTAAACAATAAAATTATTATAAAACATTTGTGATGCAATTAGTAATTATTTTATATAATAAAATGCTAGAATAAATTAATTAGAATCCTTTTAAAAAATACAGAAAATTATGGAAAAATACTGGTTAATGCTCATGCACTATTTTGAAAGTGTATATGCATTTTGAAATATATGAGGAAAAAATTGGGTATCAGCAGCTGCCCCTCTTTACCCGGGAAGGATGAAAGAGTTTTCGGGTAAAGAAATGACACCGATTTTGACTGAATGAGATGTTTTGAAAAATAGAGGCCGAACCCTGGTCATTGAGCTGCCTACATATCTCTGGTTTTACAGGAATCAGGCCATGTGTAGTTCTGGACCCAACGGTGAACGAAGCCGATGGGATTGTTATAGGAATGGTAGCATGTTTCAGAAAGGTTCCCTTCTCAGGGAGGATAGTATCAGATGGGTTTATGCTGAGTTATGAGTACGAGTCTGAAGTGTAATGGATGTATCATAGGGAAAATATCTAAACGGTCACAGAGTAAATGTGGGTAATTGATGGGGGTCGATTACGTTTGAAATAATGGTAAGGCACAAATGGAAACCGGAAGGGTATGGATGGGAACCGGAGCGAAGGTTGCTCCTGTTTGAAGAACGGTTACCTCCTGAATTACCTGAAAAACTTAAAACACAATGCATGCGAGTATATAAAGTATTGCGAGAATTTAAACATGATGTAAGTTCCCTTTGGACCATGAAAGGTTGTCTTGGACGGTAAGGATGATGTCCTTAGACCATGATGTCCCGGGCCATGAGTCATGAGATAAGAGATTCTCCAGGCCATGAAATGATGTTCTCGGGCCGTGAAAATGGTGCCTCTGAACCATGACGCCTTTGAATAATGATGTGCAGTATTGAGAGATCCTCAGGCTATGAGGATGATGCCTTCTGACTATGACGCCTTTGGACAAATTGGTTATACCAGCCCATGAAATGCAGAGACATGATACCAAAGGTAATAGCAAGGCAATGCTTGGGCTTGCGCAGAGTTTGGGGGCAAAGCTTAGCCCCGAGAGAAGAAGATAATGCAAATTGAAAGTGGAGCAACACTTATGCGGAAAGAGACAATGCTTAGTCTCACGAGAAGGCAATTATCATTATGCAAATGTGGAGGTAGGGCTTAGCCTCATGCAAGGTTTGAGACAAGGCTTAGTCTCACGCAAAGAGAAGGCAATGCTTAGCCTTTTACAGATGCGGAGGCAGGGCTTAGCCTCATGCAAGATTGGAGATAAGGCTTAGTCTCATGCAAAGAGAAGGCAATGCTTAGCCTTATGCAATGCGTNTCTCGGGCCATAAAAATGGTGCCTCTGAACCATGACGCCTTTGAATAATGGTGCACAGCATTGAGAGATCCTCAGGCCATGACATGGTGTCTTCAAGCTATGAGGATGATGCCTTCGGACTATGACGCCTTTGGACAAATTGGCTATACATCAGCCCATGGAGTGCAGAGACATGATACCAAAGGTGATAACAAGGCAATGCTTAGCCTTCCGCAGAGTTTGGGGGAAAAGCGTAGCCCCGAGAGAAGAAGATAATGCAAATTGAAAGTGGGGCAACACTTATGCAGAGGGAGAGAATGCTTAGTCTCACGAGAAGGCAATGCTTAGCCTTATGCAAATATGCAGGCAGAGCTTAGCCTCATGCGAGCATTGAGACAAGGCTTAGTCTCCTGCCAGGAGAAGGCAATGCTTAGCCTTATGCAAATACAGAGGCAGAGCTTAGCCTCATGCAAGGTTTGAGACAAGGCTTAGTCTCATGCAAAGAGAAGGCAATGCTTAGCCTTATGCAAATGTGGAGGCAGGGCTTAGCCTCATGCAAGGTTTGGGACAAGGCTTAGTCTCATGCAAAGAGAAGGCAATGCTTAGCCGTATGCAAATGCGGAGGCAGGGCTTAGCCTCATGCAAAGTTTGAGACAAGGCTTAGTCTCATGCAAAGAGAAGGCAATGATTAGCCATATGCAAATGTGGAGGCAGGGCTTAGCCTCATGCAAGGTTTGAGACAAGGCTTAGTCTCTTGCAAAGAGAAGGCAATGCTTAGCCTTATGCGGATGTGGAGGCAGGGCTTAGACTCATGCAAGGTTTGAGACAAGGCTTAGTCTCATGCAAAGAGAAGGCAATGCTTAGTCTTATGCAAATGCGGAGGTAGGGCTTAGCCTCATGCAAGGTTTGAGTCAAGGCTTAGTCTCATGCAAAGAGAAGGCAATGCTTAGCCTTATGCAAATGTGGAGGCAGGGCTTAGCCTCATGCAAGGTTTGAGACAAGGCTTAGTCTCATGTAAAGAGAAGGCAATGCTTAGCCTTATGCAAATGCGAAGGCAGGGCTTAGCCTCATGCAAGGTTTGAGACAAGGCTTAGTCTCATGCAAAGAGAAGGCAATTCTTATCCTTATGCAAATGTGGAGGCAGGGCTTAGCCTCATGCAAAGTTTGAGACAAGGCTTAGTCTTATGCAAAGAGAAGGCAATGCCTAGCCTTATGCAAATGTGGAGGCAGGGCTTAGCCTCATGCGAGGTTTGAGACAAGGCTTAGTCTCATGCAAAGAGAAGGCAATGCTTAGCCTTATGCAAATGTGGAGGCAGGGCTTAGCCTCATGTAAGGTTTGAGACAAGGCTTAGTCTCATGCAAAGAGAAGGCCATGCTTAGCCTTATGCAGTGCACAAGGAACAAATATGAGTAGAATATTTCTTAGCTGGAGAGGCATTTGCGTCTGGTGGCCTAATTGGTAGTGATTTTGATGCGTGTACATTTGCGAATACTCCTGTCATGTTCACTGTGCCTGCATCCAAAGAAAATCGTGAGTTTTGAAGGAGAGGTTGGTTCGTGCCTTCGTCTGCTTGCTTTGCTTTGCTTTGTTCCAGAGGCCCTGTTTGAGTTACCCTGGGTAACACTTGGCTGCCATAGAAATGAGGTTTCCGAAAATACGCACTTAAAGGTGAAATAGAGTTATTTTATTTTTTTAAAACATAGTGACATGTAATATCAAGTAAACTAGATGAACTAATGACTGTAACACTTTTAGAGACATTCCGGCTTCCTTGCAATAGAATTTTGAGGGTCCTCCTCAAAATTCTGCCCCAGTTTAGCAAATGATTCTTCGGTCGTTTTGCATGCGACGAAATTTGTCGGATCTGCTCTGGAATTTTCAGAATCCTTCTCAAAATTCTGCCCCAGTTCCTTAACCGATTTTTGACTGTCTGGTATATGATCGAGTTGGCTGGACTTGCTCCAGAATTTTGAGGGTCCTCCTCAAAATTCTGCCCCAATATTTGGTTCTGAGGAAAATAAAGATTTTATTATGATATGAACGAACCCACAGGGCTGCCTACGTATCCCCTCTTAAACGGGAATCAGGTTAAGCATAGTTCAATTACATCATATGAAAGAGTGTAAACAATCTAAACATAGCATCTCTTGACTGTGTCTGAATTGATTGGTTTCGGCCAAACTTCTCCGTCCATTTCTGCAAGTATGAGTGCTCCTCCTGTTACCACCCGGTGAACCATGTAAGGACCTTGCCAGTTGGGAGAGAATTTCCCCTTGGCTTCATCTTGATGCGGGAAGATCTTCTTCAGCACCAACTGTCCCGGTGCAAATTGTCTTGGTTTGACCCTTTTGTTGAAAGCTCTGGACATTCTGTTCTGATAAAGTTGACCGTGACATATTACGTTCATTCTTTTTCCGTCTATAAGGGCCAGTTGCTCATAACGGCTCCTTATCTATTCTGCATCACTGAGTTCGGCTTCTTGTATGATCCTTAAAGATGGAATTTCTATCTCGGCTGGAATGACAGCCTCGGTACCATAAACCAGTAAATAGGGAGTTGCCCTAGTTGATGTGCGGACCGTAATGCGGTAACCTAATGGGGCAAAGGGTAACTTCTCGTGCCATTGTTTGTGGTTTTCTACCATCTTCCTTAGTATTTTCTTGATGTTCTTGTTGGCCGCTTCCACAGCTCCATTCATTTGAGGTCTGTATGTTGTAGAGTTTTTGTGCTTAATTTTAAAGGTTTCACACTTGGCTTTCATCAGATTACTATTGAGATTGGTGGCATTATCAGTGATAATGGACTCGGGAACCCCGAATCAGCAAACAATACGATCCTTGAAAAAATCCGCGACGACTTTCTTGGTTACAGCTTTGTAGGTTGCAGCCTCTACCCATTTTGTGAAGTAATCGATGGCCACCAAGATGAACCGGAGCCCGTTAGAGGCAGTGGTCTCGATTGGACCAATGACGTCCATTCCCTAGGCAGCAAAAGGCCAAGGTGCACTGGTTGCGTTGAGCTCATTAGGTGGTAGCCTTATCATGTATGCATGTACCTGGCATTGGTGGCATCTCTCGACGTACCTGATGCAATCCATTTCCATGGTCATCCAAAAATATCCAGCTTTGAGTATTTTCTTGGCTAGAACAAAACCGTTCATATGTGGTCCGCAAGTTTTGGCATGTATCTCCTCAAGCAATCTGGAAGCCTCCTTTGTGTCAACACACATCAACAATCCCAGATCAGGAGTTCTTCTATACAAGGTCCCTCCGCTTTGGAAGAAGTGATTGGACAGCCTTCGCAAAGTGCGTTTCTGAGTATGGTTTGCCTGTTCCGGATATTCTCCTTTTGCCAAATATTCTTTGATGTCGTGGAACCAAGGTTTTCCATCTATTTCTTCTTCAACATGAGCACATAAGCCGGCTGGTTATGGATTTTCACTGTGACGGGATCAATGAAATTCTTTTTTGGATGTTGTATCAATGATGATAAGGTGGCCAGTGCGTCTGCGAACTCGTTCTGGACTCTCGGAACATGTTTGAATTCTATCTTTGTGAATCTCTTCATTAGTTCTGGCACATGATACAAGTATGGTAGTATCTTGGTGTTTTTCGTAGCCCATTCTCCTTGAACCTGATGTATCAGAAGATCCAAATCTCCAATTACCAGTAACTCCTGTATAATCATATCGATGGCTAGATTGAACCCCATGATGCAAGCCTCATATTCCGCCATATTGTTGGTGCATGGGAACCTAAGCTTTGCGGATACCGGGTAGTGTTGACCTGTTTCTGATACCAAAACTGCTCCAATGCCCACTCCTTTGAAGTTTGTAGCCCCATCGAAGAACATTCTCCAACCGTCGTAGGCTTCGAAAATGTCATCTCCTACGAATGATACTTTCTCATCAGGAAAATACGTTTTTAGTGGTTCGTATTCTCCTCTCACAGGATTTTCAGCAAGATGGTCTGCCAATGCTTGTCCTTTGACTGCCTTCTGAGTTACATAGATGATGTCGAACTCACTTAACAATATCTGCCATTTAGCTAATTTCCCGGTTGGCATGGGCTTCTGAAAGATGTACTACAGAGGGTCCATCCTGGATATGAGGTATGTGGTATAGGCACAGAAATAATGCCTCAATTTCTGAGTTGTCCAGGTCAAAGCACAGCAAGTGCGTTCCAGCAGAGAGTATCGTGCTTCATAAGTTGTGAACTTCTTACTCAAGTAGTATATGGCTTGCTCCTTTCTTCCTGTCTTGTCATGCTGTCCCAAAACACATCCGAAAGCTCCAATTAGTACGGACAGATAAAGTAGCAAAGGTCTCCCAGGTTCTGGCGATACTAGGACTGGCGGTGTGGACAGGTATTCCTTGATTTTGTCAAAAGCCTTCTGACAATCTTCGGTCCAACTAGTTTCAGCATCTTTCCTCAACATTTTGAAGATGGGTTCACATATTACCATGGACTTTGCTATGAAGCGACTGATGTATTGAGGCGTCCTAGGAAGCTCATCACGTCCTTTTTGCTCTTTGACGGTGGTAACTCTTGGATAGCCTTGACTTTGGACGGGTACAACTCGATTCTTCGACGGCTGAAAATGAATCCCAACAGCTTTCCTGCAGGAACCCCAAATGCACATTTCTGCTATGTGATCTGCGGCCTTCTTGGATTTGATGATGATGTCATCAACATACACTTCAATTTCCTTGTGTATCATATCATGGAAGATGGTTGTCATGGCCCTCATATAAGTAGCCCCAGCATTCTTTAGACCGAATGGCATCATTTTGTAACAATACGCTCCCCACGGTGTAATGAAAGATGTTTTCTCTGCGTTTTCTTCGTCCATCCAGATTTGGTGATAACCCGCGAAGCAATCTACAAAGGATTGGAGTTCATGCTTGGCACAATTGTCGATCAGGATGTATATGTTTGGCAGTGGGAAGTCGTCCTTGGGACTTGCTCTATTTAAATCTCGATAGTCAACACACACCCTGACTTTCCCATCTTTCTTCGAAACTGGTGCAATGTTGGCTAACCAAGTTGGGTACTCAACTACCCTAAGGAATTTGGCTTTGATTTGCTTAGTGACTTCCTCCTTGATTTTCAGGCTCATATCTGGCTTGAACTTTCTGAGTTTCTGCTTCACTGGCGGACACATCGGATTGGTAGGTAACTTGTGAGCCACTATGGATGTGCTCAGACCGGTCATGTCGTCATATGACCATGAAAAAATATCCTCATACTCTTTCAGGAAATGAGTATATTCTTTCTTCTCTGACGGTGATAATTGAATGCTTATGCGAGTCTCCTTGACAGTTTCGGCGTCTCCCAAATTGATTGCTTCGGTTTCGTCCAGGTTGGACTTAGGTTTGTTCTCAAAGTTCTTAACTTCTCTGACAACTTTCTCAGGTATTTCATCCTCTTCTTCTAAGTCACTATCCTTATATTGCATTGTCTCATTACATGTCACAGCCATCGGTTCATCAGGAAAAGTAATAATAACTCTGTAGAAAGAAAATGTGAAAGATAGTAATGAATAATAAATAGCAATGCATTGACTAAATTTTGAAAATATTCAAAACAAGTACGGCTCGATGACTTGAGCAATTATTTGGGAACAAAATGCGTCTTTAAAACAAAATTACTGATTGATGTTTTAAGCGTCAATACCACACAAGAGGGGGGTGATTTGTGTGGTACCCAATTTTCGCTTAACTACTCTATAGAAGAACCTGGTTCTTCTAGGTGTTCCAACTACTACTGTTTGCGGAATAACAGATACAGAGATTTTTACGTGGAAAACACCTGGCTCAAACGGTGAAAAAACCACGACCTACTACTCAGTAGGATTTTCCCAAACTTCCACTAAAATCACTGAGCCAAAACAGCATTTACGAAACTCTTGTAAACCTAAGGATTAACTCTAATCCCGTTGTAGCACACAGCCTCAACTGTTGCGATAACTTTAAGTGAGCTATAACTTGAACACTCTAGGTACCTAATACAATTGCTTCTATGAAAGCTGAAAGGTACAATTTTAAACCACCTACTGCAATTGAACTAGAATAAAAGATAAACACAATGTAACCAGTTCTTCTATCTCGTTCAAGTAGCTTCAGGAGTGCACACTTAAATCATACATAAATTGCTTGCAAAATTGCCTTGCTCTTTTGCTCTCAAATTAGTTTAACTTCTGCGTATGTGCAATGCCTGTAAAAGAGAACAATAACTGTCATTTAATAGGTTAGTGATCAGAGTTTGATTAGGACTCAATTACTGCTCTTCTATCGTAGTAAGAGTTCATGATGTTCTCAAACTCTAACACTATCTTCATCCTGGATTATGTTCTCTTCATATAAGGAGACTTTCTCCCCTTATCTAATATGCAACCTTTTCTATCAGATCAGGAGATATTGCTACTTGATCAGTAGTCCTTATCTCCTTCACATGCATCTCACATCTATAGATTGATCATGACTGTGCTTCACAAGATGGACCTGGTCCATGACTGAATTCATTTGTCAATCTTCAAAACTTCACCTATTCTTGGGCCAACACTGATAATATCTTAAATGCCTGGCATGGCTATAAAACAAATCAGGCTAATTTGCCAAGCTACCTAGGAACTCGGCAGGCCCGGGATGGTGTGGAGGTCCAATTCCTGAGAACAGCTCCCTTCTCCACAGTCCAAATGGTGAGGCCTTCTTCATCCTCCTCCTCAATTATCGCGTTGCAATCCATATCCTCGTCTTCTAGGAGCAGGTTCCTTACCCCAGCCAAAGCTTCTTCCTCTGCAGATCCCTATATTGTATCGGCCTGATGAAAAGTCTGACCCAGATGTGGCACTGGTTGCTCGAGGGGGTAATAAGGATCACGCCATAATGGCGACCAGTCATTATACTCCTGCCAAGTGTATGGGTACTCCAACCCGAAAGTTGTGCCGTGACGTTTCAACTGTACCGGCTTGGTAATGCCCTGAAGTTCCTTCCCAAGCCCTTTGCCAAGTTCGTACCCAGACCATGCCAGTATGTTTTCTATTTTTCTTGCTCCACCACCTGTCTTTCTCAATTGCGTTGACATGCTCAATGTGGTGATAATTTTCTCCACATAGCCTTCTTCTATTCTCGATAACCGGGATAGTTTGACTGGTGCAAATGGGGTTACTTCCGTCTCCGTGAATGATCACCTCCTGATGATTCCATTCGAACTTCACGGCCTGGTGTAGCGTGGAAGCCACGGCCCCTGCAGCATGTATCCAAGGTCGACCCAATAGAAGATTGTAAGTAGCTGATATGTCTAGTACTTGGAACTCAACATCGAACCAAGTTGGCCCCATCTGCAGGCAAAGGTTAATCTCCCCAATCGTGGCCCTTTGAGACCCATCAAAGGTTTTTACGTTCATACTTCCTGCCCGTATCTCGTGGAAATCTTTGCACAATCTTTTCAGAGTAGTTAATGGACAAATGTTGAGGCTTGAACCCCCATCTATTAGGACCCTGGCAATGAATTTGTCTTCAAACTACTATGATATGCAGTGCCCTGTTGTGACTTAACCCTTCAGGCGGTAGTTCATCCTCGTGGAAGGTGATCTTGTGACTCTCCAGTACTTGCCCTACCATGTTGGCCATTTCTCCACTGGTGATATTGTTGGGCACGTAAGCTTCATTCAACACCTTCATCAAAGCATTCATATGCGCCTCTGAATTCTGCAATAGTATCAGGATGGATATCTGGGCGGGTGTTTTGTTTAAATGATCAACTACAGAATATTCCCTCGCCTGCACTTTCCTCCAAAGATCATCTGGTACAGTTTCAATGACAGGTTGCTTGGTAGCAGCATCCTTGCTTGATCCTCCCAAATTTTTGGGTGTATAGATCCTTCCAGTTCGGGTCATTCCCTGTGCGGCACCAGATTCTTCCATCTTTGCTTTCCCCTTTCACTTGGCTTCAGCAACGTAGTCCCAAGTTATGGCGTTGGACTTGAAAGGAGGTGTGGTCGCTACTGTCACTGTGAAAGGTGTGGCCACTTCTACTTCAAATGGAACAGGTGTGGCTGCAGGTGGTGCTACCTCTACCTCAAATGGAACTGATGCAGTTACCTCAACTTCGACTGACGGCTGTATCTGTACCACAATAGGAGTGAGTGTGATTGTGGGTTTAAAGTCATCGCCTTCCCGAATAAGCCCGATGGACCCCTCAGGATCCTATTCTTCATCCGTCTCTATCACATGTACCTCATCGCCCCTATGATCTGGAAGAGGATTATTGCGGACGTTGGGTGCAGCTTCCTTCGCCGGTATGACCTTGTTATCAATCAATGTCTGGATCTTATCTTTCAATGTCCGGCACTCGTCAATGGTGTGCCCCTTCATATAGGAATGATATGCACAAGTTTTATTTGGGTTGATCCATTGAGATGAATTCTCCATTGCCACAGCAGGAATAGGGGTGACATAACCAGCAGCCTTCAATCTTTCATACAGCTGGTCGATAGGTTCAGCAGTGGCGGTGTATTGTCTGGGTGGTTTGCGATCAAAGTTAGGTCGGGGTTTCTGGTAATTTGGACGAGTTGGAGGTGAATGATAGTAGGCTGGCTGGGTGTTATAAGTGTGATAGGCGGTGGTGGGTTGGGAATATCTGGGAGGTGAGGGTTGGTATGTAAGTAGAGGTGTTTGGTATGTGAGTGGAGATTTTGGACCTTGGGCCACCATTACTGCCCCTACCTCCTTCTTCTTTGATATGCCCCCTGATTGTAATGCTTTGTTCGTGGCCTGCAGCGCCTCGAAATTTGTCACCATCCCGCTTTTAATGCCCTCTTTAATCCTTTCTCTAAGTTTGATGATATCGGAGAACTTGTGATTCTCAATGACCATTAGCCTTTCATAATACTGTGGGTCCTGTGCCCCAACAAAGAACTTGTTCATCTGTTCCTCATCTAATGCTGGTCTGACCTTGGCTGCTTCCGACCTCCACCGAGTAGCATATTCTTGGAAAGTCTCAGTTGGCTTCTTCTTTAAGTTCTGGATATAGAAGACATCCGGTGCGTTTTTTGTATTAAACCTGAACCGATCCATAAATTCTGATGCCATGCTCACCCAATTGGCCCACTTCTTAGGGTTATGGCTCATGTACCAGGACAGGGAATCTCCGGTAAGACTTTTCATGAAGAGCTTCATTCGGATCCTTTCATCTTTTCCGACCCCCACAAGCTTGTCACAATAAGTCCTCAAATGAACCTTGGGATCACCCGTTTCGTCAAACATCTCGAATTTGGGAGGTTTGTAACCCTCCGGCAGTTCCACATCTGGTTGTATGCATAAATCGTCATAGTTCAGACCTTCTATCCCTTTACCTCCTTCAACACCCTGAACTCGACTTGTCAACTTCTTGAGCTCCTCGGCCATGTTCTTGATGAGCAGGTCCTTCTCAGCGGATTCTGGTGTATAGGAGATTGGTTGAGTGGAGTGAATACGGTTTCCACGTATATGGGGTTGTTTTGGTGGGTGCCAGGGATTTGGGTGTAGTGGTGATCGCTGGTCGAGTTTTGAGGATCAGGAATAGGTTGTGGTGTATACCGAAGAGTGTGATAGGTAGTGGTTTGTGGGTACTGGGTTGGTTTATGATGGTGTTGTGGAGGAGTTGGTACTGGTAGAGGATTGAGATTTTGCGGTGGAGCTGCATATTGATGGGGTGCGGGAGGATTTTGTGGACGTTGGTTTGGCGTATGTTGAGGAGGTGCTGGGTTTTGAGCATTTTGTTGGTTAACGTCTGGGACGTTTAGGGTGAGGGAGAGGTTTTCCAAGTTGCGGACTTGCTCAAGTTCTCCTTGTAAGTCTAGTATTTTCTGCTTTAATCGCAGGACCAACTCATTCTGGGCCGGAGTGCTTCGACCATCTGAAGTTTTGATGTTCTCAGCGTTTTCTTTTCGAATGCCACTCAAGTCATCCATCTTAGCTTTTCCCTTGCTTTTCGGATTACTCGGAGGAGGAGGAGGTGGAGGGCCTCTAGATCTAGTGTGATATGCTGATGTTGCCAGTATGTGCGAACCAACCTTAGGGGATGTGAATAATAAAAAATAAAGAAAAACAAAAGGTAAACAAGTCAGTAAGGATTATGAAAAATGCTTGCAGTATGAAACACATATTGCGGGAATATAAATTCGCATCCTAATTCGAGAGCCTCGTTGTGCCCAAGGTAGGCCTAACGAAAAATAAATTTGGAGAATTTCAGTGCCAATGATTGCCTCATTTCATTAATGTAAAAATAGATGAATCTAAAATGTCACTAAATAAGATAAGTCACTAATGGTACTTAGCCTTATTACATTTGAAAAAGCAAATAAACCTAATCTACTTGGTCCCGGAAGGACCTTCTCCAGGCTCGCTGTTTTTGGCTTCATCGATCAAATTCCCCGCCGACCTAGCAATGGTGGTGGTATGTTACGGACCATGCAGAACTTGGGGACTTCGTGCCTCATTTTCTGCAAAACAAATATGGTTAGACCCTTTCCCCCTCCAGATTCGACTATTTATACATCAATGATTAGCATATTGGCACTTATTTCTCCAAAATTAATGCACAAAATCGTGGTTGCGTGCGTTGGGATTATGGAAAACCCGATGGACTTTTGGACGAGGCTTGTCCTAAAGGGATATTATATGGCCAACATATTAACCCGGCTAGGTTTGACCGTGATGCTTGTACAATTAATCGGGGTAAGGTTTCTAGAGAGGTCTAGACTGGTACCCTAAAGTGGACAACTTGAGGGGGAAAGGCACGGAACCGTCGACTGCACCGCTGATCGACTAGTTTTACCGCAAATACGCCTTTCCGGATTTAAAGGGTGATATATAGGAAGGGCACAAACACTCATCAACCGTTGCTATAGGATTGATTACGCACGAGTGGAATATGATGTTGAGCATGATTCATGCAACAATAAATAGCATGTTGTCACGTATTTGCACGTTAAAAGAATGATAAATGCAGTATTTAATAATTGAAAGACGTTTAAGAAAGAAAACAAGGAGACAAGTCAGTTTCTGTAATAAAGAAAATCATAAAATGCTAAAAAATAGGCAATTAATTCCAAATAAGGGAAGAACGGGAAAGGGTGTGCATGTATTAACAAAATAAAGCATGCTTAAGACTAATTCACAAAAAAAAAAGCACGTTCGCTATGGTAAGAGCCTAAAAATCCCCAGCAGAGTCGAAATGCTATCGCGCCCCCTTTTTCCTCGCGGAGTTTGGGTTTCGACATTTTTTTGGGACAATTCATTTCCTTTTGGTAAGGGGTATGGGATTTTGAAGAGTCGCCACCTAACAGATTTAAGGTGCGTTAGGGCACCTAAAGCAAATAACTCATAAACCGGTTTGCATTACCAGAGATTGGGTAAGGGCTCGAAATAACCTTGGCACCCCTCGAGGTCCACAACGGTGGATCCCGGCCAAATTTGAATTAGGTGAACTAGTCTTATAAGCAAATAAAGCAATTTAGACAAATAGAGATTATTTAAACGGGGGTAAAGGGGGTCCTAGGTTTATTAGCCTATAGGATCACTTCTGTGCAATACTTAGTAATCGTCCCCAAGTTGGGGTGCTACACATAGCATTAGCGCACAGGTCATCATTTTCTTTACTACCCAATTACCCTCCCCTTAATTATTACCTAAGCGTTCTAACAGCATCGAATACGTATCCTATGCGTGCGCTACCCGTCCCTTGCCTGTGGCCTTGGAGGTGTTTAGGACCTCTATTTAAGGAAGTTCTAGACTCACCTATGTTGTTTTAAAAGGAGAAAACTATGCTACAAACAAAAAGCCAAATAGGACTATCACGTAAAGATGCAATTAAGGGGGGCTCATATTTACCTCCACAAATAGACAAAACAAATGCATGCCTCAAACAAACAGTTTTAAACGATTTAAAGTCCTACAGCAGGATATCTAGATGATCAAAATATGAAGAAGTTTCATTAAGGAGAGGTAGTAAACACCTAATCAGTTTGCCTACTGATCTTATTACTTCCTGAATCTGGACACGTTATAAGCAGTCAAACATAATTTTTGCAACTTCAGAGTTTTGATTATCCTACAGGCTTGCCTAGGCGATAACCGGCAGGATCCTATAGGCATGGTATCTAAATGCAGAAATTAATTTTGAAACCTTATAGGCATGGTATCTAGATGACTTCAGTTCCTATAGGCAGGATCTCTATTATTCATGCATAGGCAGAATTCTTGGAGCGCATTGACAGGGAAAAGGGTTATTCAAACAGTCAATAGCCTATAGACATGGTTGCTAATGCACATTGGATTGAAAAAATACGTGCAAGTCCTACAAACAGGATGTCTAATGTGTAGAAATAAACGTAAAGCTATATAACAGGATATCTAATATGCAGAGGTGCAGCACAGAGTCAAAACAGTAATACATAATCAAGTCCTAAAGGCATGTTCTCTACCCAATTCCAACAAAGATATATCAATATCCCTCCCAGTTTTTACTAATAACCCCGATATCTGTTTTTACAAGAATATTTTATACAGACCAATATAAATGAATTACATAATGATAATCACTATACTATAGAGAGCCTTCATAGGCCGAACATCAACTTGGAACCAAGCCTCCAAACATAGCACCTCTTAGCATAGTGGTAGTCCATCCATAACACAAAAAGTTGGTTCCTGGTGTGTCAAAGTTCCCAAGGGCCTCACGGACCCCGGGAAGTGCTCACACCAGAATCAAATGTTCAACACACAGTTCATAAAGTATTGGAAACCAGCCCCAATGTGTCAGAGTTCAGAAGAGTCTCATGGACCCTAAGCAGTGCTCACACTGGGGGTGGCAGGACCCTAGTTAACTATGAGTAGGAGTTGAAAATAGTATAAAAGTAGGAAGCAGTTTTAGTAAAGAAAAAAGTTTGGATTTCAGAAGTGCATAAGAATAGATTACCAGATTACAAGAACCACAAGCAGAACACATTAAGTAGAAGGAGTTCAGCCATGAACTCCAACAATCAAACAACAGGCAAAACAGAGTGACAATTAATTCGAACAAGGTTTCACATGGCCCTAATCCATTAGATATTACTAGGTGAACAATATAAGCATATATTAATCAGAGAACAGCATACTGGATCAAGTTACTGATCAGACAATCATACAGAAAGGTAGCAGAAGTTGAGAGCATAGAAATCATGAATTACTCAGGAGTTTGTTAAAGGTGAACACTTAAAACAGAAATCATGCTAGTTGAGAAACAAATAGACATAGGTCTAATTACATAAAGGCAGACATGCTGAAAACAAGAAGCACATAGGTCTGATTTCATGGAAGTAGGCGTGCTGGTTAAGATCCATGAACATGAAGCACATAGGTCTAATTACATAGAAGTAGACATGCTGATTAAGAGTAATAAACATGAAGCACATAGGTTTAATTACATAGAAGTAGATATGCTGATTAAGATCAATAAGAATGGAGCACATAGATCTAACTACGTAGCATATTGAATGATGGCAGAAATGGAGACATACCAGTTAAGAAATAGCACACAGGAAATTGAAAGTATGCAGAATCCAGTAGTCTAGCCTTGGCTTTCAGCCGGCTAGACAATGTAGCAAACACAAGTAACAGAAAGGTTTGAATGAGAGCGAGAGTTTATGTGTGTGTGTGTGTGTGTGTCTTTCTGAGTGTGTTCGTGTTAAGAAATCAGACTGGAGTTTATATAGCATTCAGCAGAGAAGACAATTAAGGCAAGAAAATTAGAGTACACAAATAAGCTAAGCAAATATAATTAATCAGTAAATTGGGGCTAAACTCAAGCTAATTGATACAAACAGAATCCGGAAAAGTTACCTTAAAATAAGGAGAATCAGTTACCAGCACGGATTGAGACTCAAACAAGGTAAATAAATCGATTATTGATCATAAATCAGACTAATTAATCAAAATAAGGCAAGTAGCACCAATCAAAAATCATAAATAAGGAAAATAGGCAAAATCACGGGGAAGTACTGATTTTAGCAAGAAAATATAATTCAAACCCTAAATAAGATCAATCAATCTATTTTGATTGACAGCGATAAACAATAACGGGAAAAAATTGAAGTAATCAGTGAAATACGCAGAAACCCTAGGGTTTAAAGCATATACACACAAATTAGTCAAACTAGTAAAGATATTCAGATTTAAACACTTAGGAGTTTTAAAAACTTTTTGGAGAGAGCTTAAAACGAAACCCTAATTTCAGAAAACATTGGAATCGACTAGTAATAAGGAAAACAGAAGGTTTTTCAAAGAGAAATACCAAATAACACTTAAAACGTTTCAGATCTCCAAGGATCTGAACAGACCCAAGTAGCATAAGATTAGGTTTTCTGAAAAATGACAGAGATGAAAGAAAAAGATTAGGTTTTTTGAAAAATGACATAGATGAGAGAAAACCTGGTTTAAACTATAGATTCGAGCCATAAACTTGAAGATAATGGTACTCACAAACAGAAATGGCCATAGATAGCTTATGAAAAGGTTTGAACAAAATCTGGGTTGAATCTCTTCGAGATTCTTTTCATAAATCAACGTAATCGAACAATCAGAAGAGGTGAGAGGCTAGATAAGTGTAAGGCCAAACGGCTAGTTTAGTAATAAGATATTCTTACAGGAATATTCAGTAGAATATTCTCTGCACTTGTACATTTAGTTATGTAAGGGATATGTCCCATATAAGTGGGGAGAGAGAGAGAGAGAGAGGGAAGGGCATGTAATATTCTATATGATAAGTTCTCTCTTGAAAAGTTGGCTTTCAAGTAAATTACAAAGATTGTCTTTACAAAAAGATTCGATTTGTCGTTGATCCGAGACTTTCTCGCATCAGATCTGAGAAAACTTTCTACATTCCCACGTTTGTTTGTCTTACATTATTGTCAGAGGGAGAATCATCCACCTCATTGAATATTTGGGTGAATCATTCTCTCTATTTACATTTATTGCCATTTAATATATTTATTGCTTGTCAACACTCCCTCATACATTCATAACAATACCATTAAATTTCCCCTTGGTATTAAATAGCTTTAAGTGCTATCTTACGTTGTTTATATCAACCAATTTCAGATCTAGGATTTATTATGTTTAACTAGTTCATGACCCAATTAAATTTATAGTAGTGCTCTGACACAATTTCACGGGTTGCAGCGACACTCTGACTAGGAGTTGTATGGGTCAAAATCTGACCATCAGATGGTTATCATTAAAAGGAACGGTAAGAGGTCGACCAAGCCATGGTCGTTCCCACGAGGCGTAATGGCGATGAGTATCTCGGCTACTGCCGAGATCAGGCCATCAGAAGGTTTACACGGCTGAACGTAATATTGGGGCGAGTGAGGAAGAACACAGTCCAGAGAGTGCACGCTAGTCAAGAACCGTTGGGTAAAAGGGGAAATTGACAATATATATAAGAAAGGAAAAGGGAAAAAAAGATTCGAGAAAAGAGAAGAGCAAGGTATCAATGAGAAGAGCAAGAGAAGACCCTCAACAAAAAACTTACAATTCGGATTTTAGCTACAGCTTCTTGTAATCATAGCTATCAACAACTTCCCTTATTTTCCCTCTTTGCTCTCACAAGTATGGTATAAACATATCAAAGATGTAAGATTATTATTTATATTTTATGTCTTTAACTCATTCTAAGATATGTTGTATGAACTCGATCTCTTTGATTTTAATGCCCATTATGCTTAGATATAAAGTTGATTATATTTGACAAAGATTTACCCTCTACTTTATCATTAATTAGTTTAATCAAAAGGTTTGATACTTTTTGGTCTAACAATTTGGCGTCGTCTGTGGGGATTTCTTAGCCAAATTCTTTAGTTTCCTTTAGATCTAGAACCAGTCAAGTATTACATCCAGGCTGTTACAATCTTACCACTTCGGGGACAACGCCTACTTGAAAATAATGGGTTCTTGAAATAACTGTATCAATCTAGGTCAGGTCCCTACACAATAAAAGCCATGATTGATGTCTATACGAGGGGTTGAAGCAGATCATGGTCATTATGTGCTTGGCCGGGTTCCCACGCGATGTATTCACCTTGTATACCAACCCGTACTTCTACCCTTGGGGAAGGGATGATAAACTACTGCATGACCCTTTGGAGAAGTAGGCATATCCCTCATCATTTTCATATCACGCATGCTAGATGGTCTATAAACAAAGCATGACATGTTTCCCTTATTATGTACGCATATCGAAAATACTAGGAGTCGGCCTTGATATCCGAACGGGTAAGGTAAGCCCAACTCACAAGAAGTCTAGACGCAGTTAAATGGCGGAGCTAAACGCGGCTGCCAAATCAAAAACCACTATTCGAGCAATAGGCGGAGCGTGTAACCCTACAATGCCGCTCCTTTTTTCACCGGCTTGATAGGTCGAGGTAATAGATAATTTCATTTCGGTTTATCTTCACTCTTTTGTAAGTTCAAAACAGGAACGCGGGCAAGGGACTAACGTCGCCAAAACTCCCCCGGAAATGGTTCCGTTGCATACCACCTCGCAAGTAATGACCGAGCAAAACCCTCTAAACCGCAGCATATCACAAATAACAGGAATGGCTCGGTACAGAACAACTATAAAAAAAACAATCTCCAGTAGAAGCAAGGTTAAACGAACTAAGACTCACCCATAAAGCACGTAACATTCTCCAGTGAAAGCGAAATTGAACGAACCGGGACTCGCCCATAAAGCACGTAACATTCTCCAGTGAAAGCAAAATTGAGCGAACTGGGACTCACCCAGGAAATGCACAGCACACTCCAAATGAAAGCGAAACTAATCAAACCAGGGCTTGCTTCGGCGCACGCATATACAACACGACGACGAGTAATGTCCCCCAACGGAAACAACACCACGGGTTATAATTTCGACCTTGCTCGAAATAACACCCCTACAGCCATCGGCCTTCGCCAAGAGAGAAGTTCGGCCTCGCTCAAATTCACCGCGGGTTATAATTTCGACCTTGCTCAAAATAACACCCCTACGGCCATCGGCATTCTCCAAGAGAGAAGTTCGACCTCGTTCGAATTCGCCGCGGGTTATAATTTCGACCTTGCTCGAAATAACACCCCTACGGCCATCGGCCTTCGCCAAGAGAGAAGTTCGACCTCGCTCAAACTCACCACGGGTTATAATTTTGACCTTGCTCGAAATAACACCCTTACGGCCATCGGCCTTTGCCAAGAGATAATTTCGACCTCACTCGAACTCACCACGGGTTATAATTTCGACCTTGCTCGAAATAACACCCCTACGGCCATCGGCCTTCGCCAAGATAAAAGTTCGATCTTGTTCGAATTCACAATGGGATACAATTTCGATCTTACTCGAAACAATACCCCTACGGCCATCGGCCTTTGCCAAGAGAAGAATTTCGACCTCACTCGAACTCACCACGGGTTATAATTTCGACCTTGCTCGAAATAACACCCCTACGGCCATCGGCCTTCGCCAAGATAAAAGTTCGATCTTGTTCGAATTCACAATGGGATACAATTTCGATCTTACTCGAAACAATACCCCTACGGCCATCGGTCGTCGCTACATGAAAGGAGGGTCCGTCCTCACTCGAACTCGCAACGGGTCATAGCTTCAACCTCATTCGAATATAGTCAGAAATTGACTCCGCCCAAGATGGCGATTCCAAGTTCGACCTTGCTCGTATATACATGGAAAAATTGACTGACTAAATTAGTAGGTCGGAATTCAGTCCCTCTCGAGTATACAAGTTGGAATTAACTTCGCCCAAGATGGAGAGTCTTAATTTGACCACGGCCGAATTAAGGTTGATTGCGCCTAAGTTGGCAAATTAGAAGCCGCTCTCGCCCAAACCCGCGAGTTCGAATTCACAATCAAAAGAAGGAGGGACTCATCGCAGTGAAAATAAAAAGACACAGATGAAGAAGAAATAACTGTTTTATTCAAACGTACTTGCACGACAGCCGCCACTTACAAAGGGCCGAAATGGGCCCGTGGGAAAAGATGAAAATCGACAACGAAGGAACAAAATAAAAACTAAGTACACAAGATGCAGCGAAAGCTTCACTCTCTCTCGTGTCCATCTTCGTTCTCCCCATCATCATCACCATCAGAAGGGAGCTCGTCCTCGTTCTCAATGCCCTCCCCAGCTTCCTGAGTAGTAGGGTCATATCCACAGGCGCGGCTTTTGCCAGAGCATCTTCAAAGGTGGCCTCTGGGACAGTCCCTGCCTCCCATAAACCCTTATAAATATCTCACTGAGCCTCGGCGTGGACCCATAGCTCATATAGGCGACATGGGACCACGGAGGACGCAGACTCGATCTGGGCCAACAGTTGTTCCTTCTCGGCCTCAAGTGCCACGACCCGGTCTCCTAGGCTCGAAGCCTCTCGGTCGATATCGCCAATACGCTCCTCGAGCCACGCCTCTCTCAGCGTGGCCTTGCCCTCTCAGACTCATGCTCAAATTGAAGGACGCAGATAGTATCCTCCAATGCCGTCGCCCTCGCCAAAGTCGAGGACCGAGCCTCCTCGGCACTCTCCATTTCGACCACTTTCTCCTCCAGCTCGGCCAACTTCCCCATCCATTCTGCACTCAAAGCTTCAACTCTAGTAGCATTCTGCTCAAGCTCAGATTGCAAAGACAACACCTTCGCTTGAAGATCCTCGCATTCTGCGGCAACCCCCTTGCCCACCTCGAGTTCCTCATCTTTGGCACGAAGCAGTTCCTCGAGCTTATTGCATATTCGAATGGACTACGTCAGTTCCTGATCCCTTCTCTCCAACTCTTTCCTGACGGATTGGGTGCCAGTACCCGCCCTGAGCCTCTCGTGCATCTCGCGGCATTTGCTGCGATAACGCCGATACTTCTCAAGCATCTTTAGAAAAATTGTAGCCCGAGACTTGGCCCTACGAGCACTCTCGATATCCAGCGTATAAGACTGAAAACAAAGAGAAGAGACAAGTCGGTAAAAACCAAGGCCACAGAGCAAAAATAGTAACATCGACAAATAAAGGAACTTACCCTTAGACCTATCGCGGCCACGCCGCATGACAACTCGGCGTCATTGACATCCTGAAGAGCTCCGCTTTCTGCAGCAGAGCATAGAATGTCGAATTGCGGCACAAAATCCACCGTGTCCCGCAGAAGGTTGAGATCCGATGGAATCTCCAGTATTCGGGAGCGACCTCCCGCTCTCACCACAATTCGGGTAAATCCCTCCTCAAACATCCTAACGTCATCAAGATCGATGTCGGATTCAGACTCGTAATCATCAACCATGCACCTTTTCCCCTCTCTTCGGCCGAAGAAGAAGCACGGCTCAGCTGGGATGTCGAAGGGCCGCCAGGGACAACAATGGCAACCTCGGGACTCCGTCTCTCCGCCGCACCAACCTGTTGATTGCTTATAACGGGTGTAGCCTCTGCGGCCGAGTTGGCATCATCACCGATTTTGGGCACCGCCAAGGCAGGGTCGCCCCTCGCAGATGTTTCAGCTGAGGAGCCACTTCTAACACCACCTGTCGCCTCTTCGACGGGGCCTCCCCACTACCGGCGCGGGAAGATTCGCCCGCTAAATGGACCGTAGGAACTGGAGTCTCTGGCTGAGGAGTTGACTCTGCACGAACGTTTTCGGCCATCGGCGCGGATTGGATAGTAGCTCCCGACGCATGCCGGGCAGTGGCTCTCGGCATTGATCGGTAAGGGGCGCCGACTGACGGAATGCGAGCGGGGGAGCCCTCGTCCTCCGTACCCTCCCTATCAACAAAGAAAAACAATCACATAAAAACAAGATTAAACCATAAGACAAAGAATAAAAGGCAAAAAAACTGCAGTGGGCCGACTCACCAGTGATAGGCTTACGCCCATATTTCTCGTGGAAGGATGCCCACTCACGAATCCCCGTTGTATGGGGGAGAATTGCGCTCACCACTCGCGGATATCGTCAACTAGCGGGGGAGGTAGTCTCTCGGCTGCAAAAGCAAAAACAAATCCGTAGCAATATCACCTAAAGAAGAGCGATCGACGACCGCCTTAAGAGGAATCACGAAATAAACAAAGGAAAACTTACGAGCGAAGTTCCACGTCTCAGGGAACCCTGCCGAGTCCGCCACAAGGTGCTCTGTCCGCACATAAAAGTAACTCTTCGAGAAGCGGCGATTAGCCTTGTCGTCCATCTTCACCACCAAACTCTCGGTTCCTCGATGGCGCATGTGGATCATTGTACCCCGAAGGAAATGAGGGGCAAAGATATGAAGCATGTGCCCCAAAGTAATCCTTCGGCCGGCGAGCTCGGCGTACTTGATGAGCATGAGGAAGAGTTTGTACGCATACGGTGAGAGCTGAACCGGGCACACTTCGCAGAAGCGACAGAAGTCTACCACCAGAGAGGGGAGAGGAAGCGTATACCCGATAACAAAAGGGTATGCATAAAAGGCGCAGTGCCCAGGCGGTGCAAATGTACAATGTCCTTCCCCGCCGCCGGCACCATTTCGTTATGAATTGGGATTCCCCACTTGGCCTTGAGCATCGTAATCGCCGCTTCATCCATGGTGGAAGGGACATGCTCCGGTTCGTTTCCGGCAGGACTGTTGAAGTCAGTCCTTAACTTCCCCAGACGGGGTACTATCTCATCCACCGTCAGAAACCCCTCGTCTTCCACCACCTCCACTTCCTCTTCAAGAAGGGGTACGTCATTTTCCGGCACCGGATCTTCAACCAATCCACCTATCTGGGAAACGTGCGCCATAATGATGCTTAATAGGTATTCATGGCACCTTGAACTGACGTGACGATCCATCTCTGAACTGACGTAACGGTCCGGTAAAGTCCTTGAAGCATCACGTCATCACCTCGCTATGAGGACCTCGTCCCTCGCATGATGTCCAGATTTCTCTCCTCTTGAATCAACAGGGTCCGCCCATCGAGCTCGCCAAAAGGCGACCCCAACGGGCGGAGGGACTAACTGTATGGGTCAAAATCTGACCATCAGATGGTTATCATTAAAAGGAACGGTAAGAGGTCGACCAAGCCATGATCGTGCCCACGAGGCGTAATAGCGATGAGTATCTCGGCTACTTCCGAGATCAGGCCATCAGAAGGCTTACACGGCAGAACGTAAAATTGGGGCGAGTGAGGAAGAACACAATCGTGAGAGTGCACGCTGGTCAAGAACCGTTGGGTAAAAGGGGAAATTGACAATATATATAAGAAAGGCAAAGCAGAGAAAAAGAAAAAAAAGATTCGAGAAAGGAGAGGAGCAAGGTATCAATGAGAAGAGCAAGAGAAGATCCTCAACAACAAACTTACAATGCGGATTTTAGCTACAGCTTCTTGTAATCATCATTGTTGAATCAATAAAGATTGATCTCATAGCTATCAACAACTTCCCTTCTTTTCCCTCTTCGCTCTCACAAGTATGGTATAAACATATAAAAGATGTAAGCTTATTATTTACATTTTATGTCTTTCACTCATTCTAAGATATGTTGCATGAACTCGATCTCTTTGATTTTAATGCCCATTATGCTTAGATCTAAAGTTGATTATATTTGGCAAAGATTTACCCTCTACTTTATCATTAATTAGTTTGATCAAAATGTTTAATACTTTTTGGTCTAACAGGAGTGACTACTTAAAGATTACTTGGGAAATTAATTAGACTTTTTTTCGGCCATTAGCTTCTAAATATAAGTATAGGGATAAGAAATTCGATCTGTTTGAATTTTTTTTATATTTAGAAGTCTTGCTGTCCCAGCTGCCTGGATAAATGCAGGGAAGTAAAAAATAAAAAAATGTTGCATGCATATAGTAATATGTAGTAATATAGGTAAGTATTTATAGTGAAAGTAGAGAAGTCGCTTTATTTGTACTAGTATGCGAAGGCGTCTAGTCTCTATCAAAGGCCATAGTGTTATTTTTTAAATATTGAGGACGGCGCTGAAGCTGAAGTACTCAGACCCGACATTTTCCATTTCAAAATTCATTACAGATGTTAGATCCCACCCACCACTACTCTATATTTTACGATTTCTAGGTATTTACTTTGTTATATTTTTTTATCATTCTATCCCTTGTCCCTTTCTCTAAATATACTATCACTTACAACTCGTAGATTTGAGCCTTGCCCAACATTTTCATCTTCGAAAATAGTACATTTAGCTATAAGATAGAGGGAATATGATGTTTAAAAAGCTTAATATTAACTGGGATCACTGATGCATGCACTCTTTTCTTATTTCACATGTCATGCAACAAAACTAAAAAAGAAAAAGAAAAAAAAGGAGTTCAAGTTAATTACTTCAAAATATTCAGAATGTTTCACTCATACATGGCTGTCCAAAATACTTTCGGATTTTCCAAAAATGGGTTTCAACATGCACCCAGGAATATTTTTGAAGAGTCTGAACATAGGTTTCACTTATTAGAGCCCGTTTGGATTGGCTTATTTTAAGTGCTTTTAAGCCAAAATAGCTTTTAAGCCATTTAGTAGTGTTTGGATACAGTAAAAAAGTGCTTTTAAGCACTTGTTTTTAAGCTAAAATGACAAAAACAAGCTAAAAGCCAAAAGTTAGAAATCGTAACTTATGGCTTAAAAACTATTTTGGCTTAAAAGTTACTTAAAATAAGCTCATCCAAAACTCTTAGAGGGTGTTTGCCTAAGCTTATAAGCTGGTCAAACTGGCTTATAAGCACTTTTTGGCTTATCTACGCGTTTGGTAAAATTAAAAGTGCTTATAAGTTAAGTGCTTATAAGCCAAAAATAAGCCAAAAGCCATAAGTTGGTCTCCCCCAACTTATCAAATTTCAGCTTATAAACACTTTAAGTTTGACCAAAATATTTACTATTTTATCCCTAAAATACTTCTTTTTAGAACAAAACTCTTCGTATGCCCGGTTCTTTAGCTACATATTATGAATTTCAGCACTTTTATCCAAATACGTAAGTGCTTATTTTTTAAATCAGCTTCAGCACTTAAAAGTGCTTTTCATCACCTAATGCTTATCAGCTACTCTAAATCAGCTAAGCCAAACGGGCTCTTAGTATTGTGTTCCTTCGAAGCTCGGGAAGTTATTTGCATATTCAAAAGTAAGGTAGTTATATGCTAATCTAAATACGTACTGTAGGTTAAAGTTAATACTAGTGAATTTCGTTTCAGAAATATAAGTACTAACGTGCAATATTGGATCTAAAATCAGATAACAACATCACCTTCTCATTTTGGACATCAAGATATTATTCTCTCATTCCACTTTCACTTGTCACTATACAAAAAAATATATTTTTATTTTTATTTATTAATTTTAACAAATCAAGAGAAAAACAATATCACTTTTTTCTTATTTTACCTTTATTGTTAACTGCTAATTTTTCAAAGTATTTCACAAGATTGACTTTCTGAAATGTTATTTTATTCATTTTTTCTAAAAATAGTGCAAAATCAAAAGTGAACAATTAAAACTGAAAGGAGGAAGTAATATCTTAGTTAGACCAAAGATATTTTCATCATAAAGCCTAGCTAATTCCAAGTTCCAACTTCTTAGTAGTCATTTAATGAAAATAAAGGATGCTTGCGAGGAAAACAACAAAGGAATGTACTCCCTTTGGTCCACAATAAGTGACCAATTTACTTTTTAATTTTGATCCAAAATAAGTGTCCATTTATATAATCTAGAAAGAATTCAATTTATTTTTACAAGATTACCCTTATGTACATATCCCTAAAAGGTTTTCTTACTCCTCACATTAAATATTTAATTAAGGGTAGTTTAGTCATACTAGGTATTTTTGTATAAAATTTAGTATTTTCTTAATGGGCGTGCAAAAAGCAAATTGGTCACTTATTGTGGACCGGAGGGAGTAGTAAAGAACGAAGAATGTAAAAGTGCGCCAGCTGTATACATGCTTAATGGCTACTCACTCGATCTCAAATTATCCGTTGTGTTTCCTTTTTATGCGACCTTAAGAAACATTAATTAGAATGAATTTTTAATTATTTTACCGTTATTTATGACTTAATATTTAATTTTCTTATTGAATATTTATTCTATTTATATGCATTTTCATCTTCAACAGAGGCGAATCCAGGATTTCAAGAGGATGGGTGCACTATTGTGAAGAGGTGAATCTAGAATTTACATTTGACGTATTTAACTTTAGTCTCTTACCATAAACTCACTACACTTAAAATGATAGGTTCAAAATTATAACTTTTTTAAATTTTTAGTGATTTTCATGTATATATCTATGCTTTGTGCCAAAAACAAGACGGTCCGAAGTGAGATTTGAACCGCCAATTTTACTCGTAGGGGTGCACCCAGTAATTATTATACAATCAGACCTCTCTATAACAACATCCTTATATAACAACACTTCTCTATAAAAGCCAAATTTTTCCGGAACCAAATCTCATATTCTAATATAATATATGATTTTTATAACAGCAATTCGCTATAACATCTAAAAATATCCGGAACAAACGAGGTTGTTATAGAGAGATTTGACTATACCATAGGAGTTTTTGAGTATGGGTGCACACACATGCATATAGTTAAGTAATTTTGAATAAGTATAATATTATTATACATGGTTTAGGAAGAGGAGTATGGGTTCACGTGAACCCATACCCCAAGGCCTAGATACGCCTGTTATCTTCAAGAACAATTATTAATAAAGGTGAAATGAGGAAAAAAAGTTAATTTTATCTAGAACTTCTAAAATAACAAATAATTTGAGACAAATATTTTTAAAAATCACAATAGATAATTTGAGATAAGGGGTAGAATTTAAAGATCCCTATTATTAGTCGGGGAAAATTCATTTATAATTTGTCCTGAGTAGCACGTGAGACCATATGAGCATTTGCAGCAGCAGCACTTCTCTTCTCTGCAGAGGTAAAAATAAAGCTTATAAATTTGTTATATATATATATAGTGGCAAAAAGTTAAAAAAAAAAAAAAAAAATTACAGAAAGGAAAAAGAGAAAGAATTTTTTAAGGAACCTATGGATCTGTAGCTAGCTAGGGAGAGACTGAGACCCTAGGGAATAGTAGTAGGGGGAGGTGCAGAGGAGCAGGTTAATGTACGTGTGCAACTGCATATATATATAAAACTTCAATGTCCTTCAGATTTCTTTAGATGCCTCAGGCCTCAGACTTTTCTCTGCCGCTATATCTTTTAGCTACTGACTACATACTTACTTGGTTTTATAATAAAAGATGGCCAACCCCCTTATTATAGACCAATTGTTGTTAACTTAGGCTTACGTACGTAAGAGCCCCTTCCTTTATCCTTTTTCCTTTTAACAGTCACTGATTTCTGCAATTGTATTTAGCACCACCGCACGTGTATCACTATATATCTTAAGGGTCGTTTGGTACGAGGTATAAGAAGGTATAAGGGTGGTATAAAAATTTAATACCACCTTAATACTCTGTTTGGTTAGTAAATCAGGTATAAGTTATCCCGGTGTTAATTTCAACACTGGGATAACTTATACCTTATAAAAGGTGGGGTAATTAACACCGGTATAACTTATACCTTCTTCTTAGAAATTATGCAATTGTCATTCTTAATACAACATACCAAACAATGAATAAACAACAATCCCAGCATAACTAATCCCAACATAACTTATCCCAATATAATTTATACCGATATAAATCATATTCCAACCAAACGACCCCTTAGTGAGTTAATTTTATGTACCGACCAAATAACTACCTCTATCACTCTAATGTGGAAAAAGAAAAAAATAAGGGCAAAAGAAAAACTAAGCTAGCCAAAATGTATTCAAATTCTTTTGAAAAAAAAAAAAAATAGCCGAAATCTATGATCAAACGGATGCTAATAAATTTGATGAAATTGTACTAATAATTTATTGTTCGGTGATTTTCATTTCATCTTAACGTGCTTAATTGGTATCTATCGCTCATATAGCTTTGGATTCTTAGAGGATGGGCTTACCACTAGTTTGATAGTAGTATAAAAAAAATATAATAGATGAGCTCAACAAGGATCGATCCTGGTCCCTAGGAAAAAATTTCAGCTACTTAACCAATGAACCAACGCGACAAATCTAACCATGGGTTCACAAACGGTAGTGTTCAGAAAAATCATATAAATTATACACAAATTTACCCTTTGGTACACTGTAAATCCACCCCTGCCTTCAAACTATATTCCACCTTCAAATAAGAGTAAAACAGTACGTACTTAATCCTTTGATATTAATACATACATCATACCATATGCAATCTTCAAATAATTACGTACTCCCTCCGGTCCAAAATAAGTGATTTTTTTGGATGTTTTCGCACAGATTAAGAAATTCATCTTTTAACATTAATTAGCAATGGAATTGACCATATTAACCTTTACTATCTCACATAAACACTCCTAACACATATTCCAACACTATTTACTCCAAGAACAATGTAGGAAAAAAATAATTAATTCATTCTTGAAATCTGGAAAAATCACTTATTTTGGACCACAAAAAAATGATTAAAAAATCACTTATTTTGGATCGGAGGGAGTAGCTGTTTAAGAAGTAACAAAAAATATCACAAATTACAAAGAAGAGTATAGGAGAAAGATAGGGGTAGAGGTATGATATCACCCCACAATATATATAGCGTCCTTTTCCTAGTGTGCTATTTTATGTGTCTTTCTCTTCCTTCTGATTAACCCCATCATCTGAAATTTTCTGACTGCAACAGTCCCTCTATGTTTAAAAAAACATGCTCACACACGCACGCATAAATCTCTTCTACCAAACCAAAACCTTCTGCATTTACTAACCCCCTCTTCTCTACCAAAGAAATTCCACTCCTCACTAAGCCAAAATCTCTCGTTTTCCTAAATATCTGATTTTCTGCATTTTTCTTTTACCTATTTTGGAACCCGTTTCAGGTGGGGTTTCATAGTCCCTTTCAATCCCATTAATACTCACCACCACCACCCTCTTCTCCAATCCTTGTTTTCTCCACTTGTTCCATACTTTCTTTACTCTTCTCTTACTTCCCTTTCTCCCTTTGGTTTCAGTGCCTAATTTGTTTTCTTTTCTTTTCTCTTTTGTATATATATATATATATAATCCTCCACTTTCTAACCAGCTACTACATCAGTTAATATCATTCATCATGCTGTCAATGGAAGAAATATTATGTGAACTTAGTAGAGAAGACATGAATAATGACAAAGGTCTACCACCTGGTTTTAGGTTTCATCCTACTGATGAAGAACTCATCACTTTCTACCTTGCCTCTAAGGTTTTTAACGGCACCTTTTGTGGTATTCAGATTGCTGAAGTTGACCTCAACAGATGTGAGCCCTGGGAACTTCCAGGTAACACACACACACACACACATTCCCTTCATTAAATTCTTCTTTTGTTCATGTCCCAAAAAGTACAAGGAAAAAATAGTAGTAGTAACTCAAAAGGAAGCTGATGAAAAGTCTTTTTTTTTAACTCCTTGTCTTGAACATGGCTTTAAAGTATTGGAGTTTGTCTGTTGTAAACACATGTGATGGAATGTAGTCGTAGTATATATGGCAGACGTACTAACTGTTTTAAGATATTCTTCATTGCTTTGTCATGAGAAATATTTACTACTAGTAATATTTAAAATATATAATGAGAATATGAGAAGATTCTTGGCTAAAATACATTAATTGGAGATATTATTCTTGTCTAAAATAACTTTAGTCTTCTTCTTTTGCATGTGCATATGATATCTATCACCAAGAACGTTTTTCTGTGAAATTCCACTATTAATACGTACCTCACATCATTTATGATTTACCAGCTACGTTAAGTTCCTTAATAATACATGTCCTACTTTGGACCTATAAATTTCAGACATCTCTCTATTTTGTTACCTCATGTCATTTACTATGATTTTACCAGCTTCGCTAAGTTCTTAATAGTAGTAAGACATGTACTTGAAATATGTTGTCCACTGATTCTTAACCCTTTCCTAGCCATAGAATATCAGTAGGAGTACTATTTTCTTCTTTCCTTTCGTTTGTAAAAATGAAAATCTATGCATCTCCCTGTTGCTGCACAAAGTAATTAATATGTGTCAAATCTACCTCTATGATTATTTATTGAAACACAAAAAAAAATACAGTAGAACATATGTGGTTCATTAACTGAGTACTAGCTAGTTGTTATTGCGCTTATTAACATGAATGCGACTGTTAATAGTAATTTAATGGTATGTTTTAGTAATTTTGGAAGTGAAAAATTGCAGAAGTGGCAAAGATGGGGGAGAGAGAATGGTATTTCTTTAGCTTAAGGGATAGAAAATACCCAACCGGACTAAGAACAAACCGGGCAACAGGAGCTGGTTATTGGAAAGCTACAGGAAAAGATAGAGAAGTGTACAGTGCAACAAATGGAGCACTCCTTGGGATGAAGAAAACATTGGTTTTTTACAGAGGAAGAGCACCAAAGGGTGAAAAAACCAAGTGGGTTATGCACGAATATCGTCTTGACGGTGATTTTTCCTACCGTTACTCTTCTAAGGTAAACTTCTCATCCTTATTATTATTGACATATTTCGATTATCGAGAGGGAATAGTTAATTACTCCGTTGGTCATTAAGAAAAAGATTTAGAAAATTAAGCTAGCGTTTGGACATAGATTTAGTTGAAACTTGAAAAAAAAAAATTTGAAGTAGTTTTGAAAAATAATTTTTTGAAGTTGAAATTATGTTTGGACATGAATTTTATTTGAAAAAAATTTGAAGTTTTGTGAGTGGGAGAACAAATTTCACCCAAAATCTACCCTAAACTAGATTTTGGGAACTTGAAAAATAATTTCAAATTTTTTTCAAAAATAGATCATTAATCTATGAACAAACAATATTTTCAAAAAAGATTTGAAAAAATGGTGCCAAAATATATGGCCAAACGGGCCTAAATAATCCAGTAGAAGATTTAGAGCTTTATTGTACGTAGGGTCTGTAGGTTTTGTCCTTTTTAGGGTTGACTTGTTTAGTAAGTCTCGTGATATTAATTGATGTGATGTGGACTTGATTGATGGATGGATATGAGAAGGTGTTGTTATAGTACTCTAAAGATACTTGCCGACTCTTTTCACTTTGCTGATTCTTAGAAAACATAGTGAAAATCATCTTGGAATTTTATGTACTAATATTAATGGTTATAAAATGGTTATTTCATGTTCAAGGGGATTCCCGATTCCCTAACCTAATGTCACTTTCAAAACAATAGTTCTTGGTGCTTTGATAATGTCACTTGACATATATGTTTATTAGGTGCCTTTTACTATTAATAAGCAGGAATTAGCGACGGAATAATTTTGTAGCTAAATAGAAATTAGCAATGATTATAAAGAAATTTTGTTAGCTAAATGCGATTTGAAGAGTAATATAAGTAGTATAACCCGTCACCCGTCACGTAGGTGCTTTGATTAAAAAGAGTAGTATAGTGTCGCTTGAAATATGTGGTTACTAGGTGCTTTCACTATTAAAAACAGGAATTAGCGACGCATAAATTCTGTAGCTAAATATAAATTAGCGACAAATTATAAAGAAATTTTCTGTAAGCAACGAGCGATTTAGCAACAGATTAATGACGAAGTTCCTAGCTAATTCTAGTTCTTTTTGTAATGTAATTTGTTAAAAAGTTGTAATAAAATTGGCAGGAGGAATGGGTGATATGCAGAATACTACACAAAATAGGGGAGAAGAAAAATCCAATATACCAAGGTGCAGGACAAAACTATGGCTACCCTACAAGCTTGAAAACATGGCCATCATCATCATCTTTTCTTAACACAGCAGCAGCAGCAGCAGAAGCAGCTCCAAATCCTATATTGGCTGAAACACCAAATCCAAAAACCACAACAACTACACATTGTCAAGAATCATTCCAAATATCACAAAACTCAGTGCAATCACTGCACAACTTTTATCTATTTCACCACCAAGAAAACGACCTTATGAAATCCATCTTCAACCCCATTAATGTTTCCCAAACAAACCTCTTCCCAATAAATAATAATGTCCTTTCTTCTGCTACCTCTTTTTCTACACCCCAAAGCACAAAAAAATACAAAGAAGACATAAACAAAAACTCGTCACTATCATCTGTCCTCTTTAGTAATGCCCTTTACAGTTCAAAGAAAAATGAAAAACAACAAGTCTCACTAATGCAGGCTAACACAACAATGAAAACAGAAGCCAGTTTTTCACCATATTCTGGTTGTTACAATGACCAAAACCCTAGGCCTACAAATTTTGGTATGAATAATTCATCAGATTGGAGTTTAGTCGGCATAGAAGGGATGTATTTTAATGGTGGATGTACTCAGTCTCAGATGGTGTTGGATCACATGCATTGTCCCATCAAAATCACTGCAGAATCTTGGCCTCTCGATCTCTAAAAATAGAAGATTTTGTTTTTCCATATAATTTCTACAGTTATGTCATCCTCTATATAATTATGACTACTGTTATGTCATCCTCTATATATAGTTATCCGCTCTAGTATATGAAATCTTTGTAATTAATTCAGGCTAGCTGCTCTATTCTGAAATATGCTGCTTGCTCCTTAAGGATCTCGTACCGCTATGTAATAAGATATATCTTCCTTTTCTCGACTAATGTAAAGTTGTGATCTATTGATGGGAGTTTTATATATTTTTTCCATATTTTGTGTATTTAGTTTTTTTTTTTTAAAACTATGTTTGTTTGAATTTTGAGTTTTTTTTTTTTGCTAATAAAGAGAATTATATTAGAAATTAAGTAACGTAAGTGTTATAGTTATTACAAGCTAAGATTATTCGGATATTGAAAAAGTAGTTACCTCATCCGTACGTCTAAAATTTTGTAACATATTTCTAATTTGAAATATTTCAAATTCTTTATCACCATGTTATTCTTATGGAAGTTTCAACAACATTCAATAATTCAAACTAATTGAACAATTCAAAGTTCAGACTTTGAAGTGATAGATTTAGTAGGCGTTTATGGACATAAAAATTGTAATTTTTGATAAAAAAATAGTATATATTTGGAGTTAGGTTGAAAAATTATATTTAGAATTTGATATTATGTTGAATTTGGTGATTGGGAAAAGTTTTTGAAAAACTCATTCGATTATGGACAAACGGGGCCTTATATATTTAATAAATTTTAAACTACAGCAGTAGTATTTTTTATATTATACTTGTTTCCTATGTTTCAAAAGGATTGGCATTATTATTTTCTAATTAATACATTTCAAAAAAAATTAGCACATTCCTATATTTTTTAACGGAAGCGTTTATGGCTACATAAATGCTAGTATGATTTATTTAAAACCTTAAATTTCAAAAGTTTAATAGTCACACAAATATTAAAATATATTTAAAACCACACATTTGTAAGTTTTTTTTAATTATACTTATGTCAAGTCAAACTATTGACAAACAAACAAAAAGGCTGGAAGTATTATATAACTTAAAATGTTTACATGTAATATTTCTTACCAGTAAAATAGCATTACATAAATGGAACGAAAGAGAGCAGAAGAATTAAAGATTTTTTTTAAACCCAAAAAAAAAAAAAAAAATAAAAAGGTTGAGTGGTCCAACTCAAAATAAGTCTAAAAAGGAAGATTTAGCTAAAGAGTTAGGTTCCCGTCATGAGTCATGACTATTGATGAGATGGAAGCTGTTGGCTGGCTTTTGATGATGTCATTTGATTTAAGGAAGATTTAATGGGTGAGTATATGGGACCCGACCCGTCACTTCCGGCAATGATTTCTAGGCAAATGGTGATGTTTAACTCAAATAATTTTGCAATCCTCGCTAGATCTTCTTTTTCGAATGCAGAATATGTGTCGTTAGAAGTTGGTGTAAATATTATATTGAGTGTTGTTGGTTTTTTAAGCGATTAATGCTTAAAATAGGGTGAATGGGAAATGGAGGGAAAAATAAAATATTTGAGTTTCCCTCCTTGATTGTCCCATATGGGAAGAAGAAAAGCTTTTTGATAGGTATATAAGCAATTGCTCTTCTTCTAGCTCATAAAGAGTTGAGAAGAAGGCAAGGCTCGCGCCGCCGTCGTCGTCGCTCGCTCAGCTTCGGCTTCGTCTTCAGTCAAATGATCGATCGATTGATTTTTGGATCAAATTTATTTGTTAATAGTAAATATTAACAGAAGTGTTATTAAATATTTGGTTTAATAACAAAATATTAATATTAAAATAAAATCCAACTTTGGCTATAAATACAAGCCCATTCTCTCAGATTTTCCATACGAATTTTCTGGAGAAAATCTCACTTTATGCCCATTAATTCCAAACTATTTACCCTTTAATGCCCAGATCCAAACTATTTACTACTCCTACCCATACTCCCCAAACTATTTACCCGCTAGTTTCACTTCCTATATATCTGCCCAAACATTCCCTTCGTGTTCATCGCACATTAATCATCAGCCAAAACATCAGAATTTATTTATTCTCTTCCTTCTAATTTCCCGGCCATTGTTCAGTTCTTTCTCATTTTATTGCACTACAAAATGTCTAAATTATTTGCTATTGCAGTTCTTCTATTTTTTATGTTAAATTCCGTCAATTCTCAAATCACAAAAGCACCTTCTCAAGCCCCAATATCTTCTCCTTCTAAATCGCCCCAATAATCTGGTAACAAGTTTATATGTTATAGTAAAGTTTTCTAGATCTAAATTTTTGTGTGTATTTGAATATCCATCATTGTTGGGCTTGAAGCTCAATTTTATTTTTAAAGATTTCTTGTTTGATTCAAAGTGGGTGCTGTTAAATATTGCTTATAGTACCTTCTGAAAGTTCATACTGAAATTTGATAGCATTTGGACCTGATTTGAGGTGATTGAGATCGAAATTTTCAGTTGAAAATCGAAGAAGAACACAGCTACAGTATACCGCTACGGTATACAATATGGTGTAGGAGTATATAGCTACACTGCAATACTACACTATTATAGTTTACAAACAGTACACCGCTACAGTATACTAATATATTATAGAAGTATATCGTTATACTGCAACAGTATACTATTATAGTATACAATATATTGTTATGGCGTACTGTAATAATATGCAAGATACTGTAACAATATGCTGTAATAGTATACAATATTCTATAATAGTATACTTATTACCCGTAAATTCACTTGCCTTTTCCCTTTTAATTTGTTTTAAGCTTTTACCCATCGTGAGGGGCAAATTGAAAATTCAAAATAAAAATAAAAATTATAGTATGCTATATGAAGTAATGGTATACTCTTACAATTAGGTCCTTTTAGAATTTTTAAATTTTTTTATTGACAACTGATATTATTTTAGTTTAATAATTGAATTAATTTTTTTTAACTCATTGCGTGCAATTATATACCCTGTTGGTATAGCTATATACTATACTAGTATCATATGTTAGTTAATATTTTTTTAATTGTATTAGCTACATTTAATTGGTACACAATTTGATTTTTTTTAGTAATAATATAAAAAAAAAGAATAATAAAAAATAGTGAAAACAGTAAATGAAATTAGATTATGAAGAGAAAAGGAATATAAAAAAAAAGAAGTTAAATAAAATTAGAAAAGGAAAAAGAAAAAAGAAAAAGAAAACGAGAAAAAGAAAAGTAGAAAAGAAAAAAAAGAAAAAAAAAAGAAGAAAAGAAGCATAGAAATAAAAAAGAATTGTAGAATAAAGAAAAAATTCCCCACAAAAACTATTATGGGTAGGAAATGTAATTAGTTTATGGGTAGAAAAACAAATAGGCAGACAAGGGTAAATAGTTTTGTTTTTGTGGGTAGCTGTGTCAAAACCCCTTAAATAAATAAGTCTTAATCCATTGGGCTAGCCCATTTAATTGGGCTAAAGTGATGAGCCTACTTCATTAAGCCCAAGATGTCATCTTCCTAGAGGCCCAGTTTGGTGTCACGTGTCAAATGACGTGGCACGCCAAGTCAAGCGGAAGAGCCAATAGGATCATGCCATGTATCAAAATGACAAGGCATGCCAAGTCACATTAAAAGGCCAATAAAATCGTGCCACATGTGCAAGTGACATGTTCTGGCCAATCAAATGCGGCCATGTCACACTTCAATTTGATTGGTCGCAAAGAGTTTGTTCTTACACAACTCCTCCCTTCCACAACTATAAATAGGGGTCTTCATAACCCAGAAAAGACACCAGAAGTTATAACAAGAAGCAAGAGAGAGCTCGTGGATCTAACGCCGTAAATTTCTCTACAAGTTTCAAGCTTCAAGCAATCAAATTCAAGTTCAAGAAATCAAGTTCAAGCTCAAGAACGAAGAACAAATCAAGGTCAAGGTCAAGTTCAAGCAACCAAGCTCTAGCTCAAGAACAAGATCATCGTTCGTGGCGACAACTACATATTCAAGATCAAGCTCAAAGGCCCTTGAATTTAATTACAATTGGAAAGAAGAATCAGAGGATTCATAGAGATTGTACACTCAAATATTCGAAATAAAATACTACGATTGTTGCGATATTTTCGGTCTTGATTTTATTTTCTCAACGCAAATTTATTGTCTACACTGTTAAAGGTCTATTTGGATAGTTAATTACTGAACGTAAATTTCCTTTGGCCAAATATAAAATATTTGGTTTGTTGCTACATATATATTGTATTTTATTTAATATTGTCTAGTTATGAAGCTTGCCCGAAATAATAGGGCAAAGATCACTTTTATAGCCCGCGACTGTCACACCCATTTTTTTTACCCTAAAAAGATACGTATCATGGATTGTTGTGGGTTAAAAAAAAAAATTTTATTTGAAGTAACGAACTTGAGTAGGGATTATTTTATTTAAAGAGTCGCCACTTGAAATTGATTATTTGGTGTTCCAAGTCACCTTTTATTTGAATCCCTAGTCAAAGAAATATTTGACTCTATTTTTATCGGTCCAAAAAATAAAGTTCGGGCAAGAAGTTCTGTTGACCGGGGAAAAGGTGTAAGGCACGGTCGCTTTCTTGACTAAAAAATAGCTTGAATTAATTTAAGACAAACTATGTTTTATTGGTTTCCATGTTTTACCTGTCCGCTTAATTCTTAACTATTAGAAATATTAAAGAATATTTTGAATAATAAAATGTCATAACCACGCTACGCAAGCGAATGCGTGATCAAGACGAAATTTATTAATTTTGTCATAACAGTGCTACGCAAGCGAATCGGCAGTCATTACAAAGGGTTATTAGTACGTTATTACTTTTGAAAAAAATTACTACATTTGAGGAAATTAATTTTGAAATTTATTAATTATCAACTATCGCGCTATGCAAGCGAATTCACGATTAGCAAGGGATTAGGAAATTAATTAAAAGCTGATGAATATGGTGTTAGATTATTCAATTAAAGAATGTGTTAACATCACGCTACGCAAGCGAATCCGTGAATGAAAAAGTTAAAGCGTGCCTACTAGTTACTTAACGTTGAAACAAAATAATTAAGTTATCAAAAAATTATTTAAAAGAAGTTCACTTTTATTGGATTATTGGAAGAAAAGTAATTTTTAATCAATTGGGCAGCTAATGGTCATCACAAAAATGGGCCAGCAGAAATACTCAATTGCATTGCTCGAGCAAAAGAAAAAGGAATTTTTATCTCCTATAGCAAATGTTAACACCTTATTTATTTTAAATAAATACCATTTAAAAAAATTATATTCTATAGATACCTTTTAAGGTATATAATAAAATATTTAATTTTGGTTATCTCCTAGCCCTAAGCCACTAAATACGCAAATCAGTTACACTATTTCTTTCTCTCTCTATTCTCTTAATTAGTTCATCCAATTTTCAATGAACCAGTCATTCTTCAAACGATTTGCAGTCTGCCAAATTTCCGATTGGTTTGTAACCAACAGTTTTCTTTCTCTCTCTATTCTCTTAATTAGTTCATCCAATTTTCAATGAACCAGTCATTCTTCAAACGATTTGCAGTCTGCCAAATTTCCGATTGGTTTGTAACCAACAGCAGCAACCGGCGACACATGTATCTCAAGCGATGGGATTTCAGCCGGAACTCTAATTGATGAACAGCCGTTGGCTATTTTTACTATCAAAAAGGTTTTGATGCCTAAGGAGTTGTTTAAGAATGCACCTGCGGACATATTGATTCTTTCAAAATCCTGATGGCCCTATTTTGATTCTTTCAAAATTCTTAGCTCTTTTAATCCGGTTGGTTTCTCACTACCGGCTTCCGGTGAACGGCGGATTCGCAGGAAATTAGGGTTTGTTCTTGAACAAAGACGATGGAGTTTGGGGTTGAGCAACTTGATTTTCTGTTAATATATTTCAATATATTTTCATGTATTTCATTGTATTCATTGTCTTTTTTTTTATTGTAATTCAATGTATCTCGTTGTATTCCATGTATTTCATTGTATTCACTGTCTTTTTTTCTCATTGTATTTCAATGTATCCCGCTGTATTCTATGTATTTCATTATATTCACTGTCTCGCTATATGCCATGAATGTACTCATATGTTTAAAATAATATAACTTATGTATTCAGATGTATTATATAATTTCTCTGAAGATTGCTATATTTTTTGGGTATTTTTCGGTTGAGAATCTTTTTTATAACTGAAAATACAAATTTTGTGTGTTATAATTGAGTTTGTTGATTATATTAGGAGTCTATTATGTTAATTGATTCACTTTCCATTTTTAAAACAGTGTAATCCCCTATTTCACCCCATGAATACAGTTGAATACAGTCGAATACAATAATCTGTCCAGCTGTAATCCCACGTTTCACTCCATGAATACATTCAAATACACTCGAATACAACAACTGATTAGCTAGACTTCCCTGATTCACGCCTATTTTTGCTACTGTATTCATGAATACAATAGCTTAAATACATCAAATACATCTTATAACCACATAAAAAGTATCTATAATCCGTAATATAGCAAATGGTATCTATAGATGGCTAATTACTACTAAAAGATAGTGCTTCATGAAAATTTCTAAAAAAAAAAAAATAACTAGACAATAATTTAAAATTGTTTACACAGCCTTAGCAGATTATCTTAATATACAATTTTGACTATCATTTATTTGCATTTAAATCACAATCCAGTTGGACTCTATCTATTAAACCGGCATCTCATCACCCCAATCACTGCGAAAATCATGTTGTCGTTAAAGAGTTTTGTCTTTTAGGAATGCTTTTCTTCATTTTATTGGTAAATGGTAATGATGATTTTAATATTTCTCTCACTTCCAATTGTGGTGGCTGTAATTAATTATATGTTATTATAGGTGGAATACTTTTTGCCCATGTTTGAAGTCTTTGACTTCTTATGTTTTATTCCAGCATACTTTTCTCCTTTTTCTTTTGATATTTGGAGTAGAACTAATTTTTTTTGAGAAACAATAAATTTGTAAAATGAGTTGAAAAATTCTTTTTTTAGGTTTGTCAACAAAAAAATGTAAACTAATAAACTGTCGATTTTTGGTATTATATGTATATAAACCATATATTTTATATATATAAAAAAATTATACGTATATTTATATATATATATATATATATATATATATATATATATATATATATATACATACATATATGTATATAANCAAAGACTCCAATTGATGTGATCTTGCATTAGCAAAGAACAAAGGCCAAAGCATATCACAATTGGGTTATGCTCGTGTGTTGGGTTGCTTAATGTACATCAAGAATTGTACACGACCAGATATAGCTTGTGCTATAAGTAAATTGAGTCGATATACGAGCAATCCAGGTCAATCTCATTGGATGGCTATAAAACGAGTTTTGGGGTATTTAGTACATACCCAGGACTTTGCTTTGCACTACAGTAAATATCCTGCGGTCATTGAGGGATACTGTGATGCAAATTGGATCACCGGATCAACTGATTCCAAGTCCACAAGTGGATATGTATTCACTATTGGTGGAGGAGCGGTATCTTGGAAGTCGTCCAAACAAACTTGTATTGCCCGCTCTACAATGAAGGCTGAGTTCATAGCCTTGGATAAAGTCGGTGAAGAAGCTGAATGGCTCCGGAATTTCTTGGAAGATATTCCATTTTGGCCCAAACCGTTGGCACCAATATGCATACATTGCGATAGTCAAGCGGTAATTGGAAGGGCTGGGAGCGTTATGTATAACGGTAAATCTCGTCATATACGACAAAGACATAAAACCGTTAGACAATTAATCTCTAGAGGAATTATCAATATTGACTATGTAAACTCAAGTGATAATGTGTCAGAGCCACTTACAAAAGGCCTAACTAGAGAGGTAGTTGAGAAATCATCAAGGGGAATGGGACTATGGCCAAGAACAAGTCATAGTGGCGGTAACTCTACCTAGAAGACTGGAGATCCCAAGATCTAGGTTCAAGGAGATCAAACAAAATCATTAATAACGGTTCAACATTGCCAACTAAACTTTTGGTCTATTCTCGTGATGAGATAATGTTCAGTACCAAGGATAAAGCATTAAGGCTTTTTAATGATTTTTAAATTTGATAAAGGGTAAATCAAATAGTGTATCTATGGGATGACACGTTTAGAAATCACCTATCTAAGTGTGAAGTGTTAGCCGCTTCAAGGAGAATTTTGCAAGGCCAGTTCTCTATGCACTTATGAAACCTTGCGGTGTTCTTGGCTGAAACGAACACAACAATGAGAACCAAAGACGGTTAAGGGTTGGTTGTGTGACTTGTGGTTGTCTAGGTATACACCAAAGTTCGACGGTTTAAAGATATCAAATCTACCGATTGATTGAGTATATCCGACATAAGTTCACTGCGAAAAGTTCAAAGGGAAACCTACTTATCCAGATGCAATTAATCCTTGCTTGCGAATCACACAGTTTTTATGCATACTTCCGTGATATAGCCATTCCCCATTCATTTAGGGGAATTTTTGAATTTTTAAGCTATTAATGCTTAAAATAGGGTGAATGGGAAACGGAGGGAATATTTGAGTAATATTTGAGTTTCCCTCCTTGATTGTCCCATATGGTAAGAGGAAAAGGTTTTTGATGGGTATATAAGCAATTGCTCTTCTTCTAGCGCATAAAGAGTTGAGAAGAAGGCAAGCCTCGCGCCGCCGTCGTCGCTCGCTCTCTCGCCCACTCGCTCGGTTCGGCTCGGCTTCGGCTTCGGCTTCGGCTTCGGATTTGAATTCGGATTCGGATTCGGATTCGGATTTGGATTTGGATTTGGATTTGGATTTGGATTTGGTCAAATGATCGATTGATTGATTAATTTTTGGACCAAATTTATTTGTTAATAGTAAATATTAACGAAAATGTTATTAAATATTTGGTTTAATAACAAAATATTAATATTAGATCCAATTCAGTTTTCTGTTTTTGTAACAGAAAATTAACTACCCTTCAATTTTCCCTCTTTATTGTTGAGTAAATAGCCATTTATGTTATGGCATTTATTCTTTGGCCGTTTTGCAAAAACAGCCATTCTGAAGAGTTGCACCTCTTCAGATTTCAGCCCAACTCTGGCTATAAATACAAGTCCATTCTCTCAGATTTTTCATACGAATTTTCTGAGTTCTTCTCCTTTCTTCTGCATATTTAAACTTCAAAGAAAGCAACAGTAAGTGTGATTTGCTACCGAACTTTGTGTTCGCTGAAACACTGGGGTTTGAAGTACCACTACACCAGTGTGTAATTCGTTCTATCCTGGGAGGAAATAATCCATAACCTTGGGAACTAGGAGGGGATTAAATTCCTTAAGGAAACACTGTGAATTCAGTGGGATCGAATTGTTTTTTTTTTATTTCGTTTACATTTCTGTTTATGTTATTTTATTTTCTCCAAAATTGTTTTACAAATACAGATTACTAACAAGCTTAAGGAATTTAACATATTTTCTGTATTTGTGTTATACTCACTGTTTATGGAGAGTAAAACCTTTGTGGTTTTGTACTCTATTGGAGATTAAAATCTACGTGATTTTAACGTTTGTGTCATTCTTTTACAGAAATGACGAATGACAACGGAAACCAAGATGTTCCGATGGTAACTGCCAAAGCCTTAACGAGCCTAACGACACCGGCAGCATTGGAACCGACGGAGAAAACCGGAAAATTTTTCGGGTTTGATTTCAAGCGCTGGCAGCAAAAGATGTTCTTCTACTTGACTACTCTAAGTCTCCAGAAGCTCATCAAGGAAGATGCTCCTGTGCTGTCCGATGAAACTCCAGAGAATGAACGCTTTCCCGTTATTGAGGCGTGGAAATATTCAGATATTTTATGCAAGAATTGTATTCTAAGCGGGCTGGAGGATGCTTTGTATAACATCTACAGTGGCGTGGAAACATCAAAAGAACTGTGGATTGCGCTTGAAAAGAAATACAAAATTGAAGATGTCGGGTTGAAAAAGTTCGTTGCTGCATAGGTTTTGGACTACAAAATGGTAGATAGCAAGTCTGTTATTACCCAAGTCCAGGAATTGCAAGTGATTATTCATGATCTCCTTGCTGAATGTATAAGTAGAATTAATACTAGTGTTGGTAGTATTAATTTTATTTTGTTTACTAACAAAATTTTCATTGAAGGTCTTATCATCAATGAAGCATTCCAAGTAGCAGCGATCACTACTAAAAAAATTAGGTTTTAGCGACAGACAAATTCTGTAGCTAAACAAAAAAATACGTCGCTAATCCCATTTAGCGATGGATTAGCAACGGATTATCAATAAATTCTGCTAGCTACGAGCGTTTTAGCGACAGATTAGCGACGACGTTCGTAGCTAATTCCAGTTTCTTTTGTAGTGCGATGATTGAGAAGTTGCCTCCATTGTGGAAGGACTTCAAAAATTATTTGAAACACAAACATAAGGAGATGTCCCTTGAAGATCTCATTGTTCGGTTGAGAATCGAAGAGGACAATAAAGCTGTTGACAAGAGAGGTCGTGGAACCTCAACAATATGGGTGCAAATATTGTAGAAGAGAACAAAAAGAGGAAGAAGGCTTCTGGACCGAAATACAACCCAAGCAAGAAGCGGTTTAGTGGAAATTACTACAATTGTTGAAGAGCCGATCACAAATCTACAGAGTGTCGTGCACCGAAGAAAGACAAGAAGAAGGGTCAAGCAAACGTGCTTGAAAAGCATGATGATGTTGATGACTTGTGTGCCATGCTTTCCGAATGCAACTTGGTGGGCAATCCTAAATAGTGGTGGATTGATTCTGGAGCCACTCGCCATGTTTGAGCTATTAGAGAAGCTTTTGCTATTTATGCTTCTGTTGGACCCGATGAGACGCTTTCCATGGGAAATGCTGCAAAGGCCAAGATTGAAGGATGTGGGAAGACATTTCTCAAAATGACTTCCGGCAAAGTGGTGACTTTGAACAACGTCCTTCGTGTTCCCGAGATTAGGAAGAATTTAGTCTCTGCTGGACTTCTTGTTAAGAATGGTTATAAATGTATTTTTGTTTCCGATAAGGTTGTAATAAGTAAGAACGAAATGTTTGTAGGAAAAGGTTACCTCATTGAGGTCCTTTTCAAGCTGAATGTAATGATTGTTGAAAATAATAATAAAATCTCAGCTTCGCCTTATTTACTTGAGTCAAATGAATTATGGCATATAAGTTTGGGTCATGTCAATTATAAAACCTTGCGGAAACTAATTAATTTGGAAGTATTGCCTAAGTTTGAATGCGACAAATAAAAATGTCAAGTATGTGTGGAATCTAAGTATGTTAAACATCCTTATAAGTCAGTTGAAAGGATTCAAATCCTTTAGACTTAATTCACACAGATATTTGTGACATGAAGTAATTACCATCTTGTGGTGGAAAGAAGTATTCAATAACCTTTATTGACGATAGTACTCGATATTGCTATGTTTACTTACTTAATAGTAAAGATGAAGCAATAGACGCATTCAAGCAATACAAAAATGAAGTTGAAACGCAACTTAACAAGAAAATCAAAATGATAAGAAGTGATAGGGGTGGTAAATATGGATCTCCTTTTGAAGAAACATGTTTAGAATATGGAATTATTCGTCAAACAACGGCCCCTTACACGCCCCAATCCAATGGAATTGCGGAAAGAAAGAATCGTACATTAAAGGAGATGATGAACTCATTGTTGATAAGTTTTGGTTTGCCACAGAACTTGTGGGGGGAAGCCGTTCTTACGGCTAGTCGAATATTAAATCGAGTGCCCCATCGCAAAACACAATCCATTCCATATGAAAAATGGAAAGGAAGGAAGCCCAACTTGAATTATTTTAAAGTGTGGCGGTGCTTGGCAAAAGTGCAAGTTCCTAAACCCAAAAGGGCAAAAATAGGACCGAAAACCGTTGATTGTGTTTTCATATGTGACTAATAGTAAAGCATATCGATTTCTGATTCATAAATAAGTAAATCCCGACATTCATAATAGTACGGTTATAGAATCAGATAATGCTGAGTTCTTTGAAAATATATATCCGTGGTGAAGGATCTAAACGACCTCAGGAAGAAACAAAAGAAAGTACACTTAATCAGGAAGATCCAAGACGTAGTAAACGTCAAAGAACGTCTACTTCATTTGGACCAGATTTTGTGACTTATTGGAATATGAGCCTCAAACATTTAAAGAAGCTATGTCTTCTTCGGAATCATTGTTTTGGAAAGAGGCAGTCAATAGTGAAATAGAATCCATACTGAACAACCATACATGGGAATTGGCTGATCTTCCTCCTGGAAATAAACCGTTGGGTTCTAAATGGATCTTTAAGAGGAAAATGAAAGATGATGGCACTATTGACAAATTTAAGGCAAGACTTGTGGTAAAGGGCATAGACAACGAGAAGGTCTTGACTATTTCGATACTTACTCTCCAGTTACAAGAATTACGTCCATACGAACGTTAGTAGCGTTGGCTGCAGTTTATGGTCTTAAAATTCATCAAATGGATGTTAAGACGGCCTTCTTAAATGGAGAGTTGGAGGAAGAAATCTACATGGATTAACCTGAAGGGTTTGTGGTTTCAGGTAAAAAAAGAAGGTATGTAGACTTGTTAAGTCCCTTTACGGACAAAAACAAGCACCCAAATAATGGCATACGAAATTTGACCAAACAACGTTGTCAAATAGTTTTAAAATAAATGAATGTGATAAATGTGTGTACATTAAAAAATTTCCAAATCACATAGTCATTGTTTGATTATATGTGGATGATATGCTGATAATGAGTAATGACATTGCCAACATAAATGCGACTAAGCGCATGCTAACTGGCAAGTTTGATATGAAAGACTTGGGAGTTGCTGATTTAGTTCTGGGAATTAAGATCCATAAGACTTCTCAAGGTCTGGCATTGTCACAATCTCATTATATTAAGACAGTACTTGAAAAATTCAAGCACTTGGGCTTTAAAGTTGAAAAGACTCCAATTGACGTGAATCTTGCATTAGCAAAGAACAAAGGCCAAAGCATATTACAATTGGATTATGCTCGTGTGTTGGGTTGCTTAATGAACATCACGAATTGTACACGACTAGATATAGCTTGTGTTATAAGTAAATTGAGTCGATATATGAGCAATCCAGGTCAATCTCATTGGATGGCCATGAAACGAGTTTTGGGGTATTTAGTACATACCCAGGACTTTGCTTTGCACTACAGTAAATATCCTGCGCTCATTGAGGGATATTGTGATGCAAATTGGAGGAGCGGTATCTTGGAAGTCGTCTAAACAAACTTGTATTGCCCGCTCTACAATGGAGGCTGAGTTCATAGCCTTGGATAAAGCCGGTGAAGAAGCTGAATGGATCCGTAATTTCTTGGAAGATATTCCATTTTGGCCCAAACTGTTGGCACCAATATGCATACATTGCGATAGTCAAGCGGCAGTTGGAAGGGCTGAGAGCGTTATGTATAACGGTAAACCTCGTCATATACGACGAAGACATAAAACCGTTAGACAATTACTCTCTAGAGGAATTATCACGATTGACTATGTAATGTCAAGTGATAATGTGTCGGATCCACTTACAAAAGGCCTAACAAGAGAGGTAGTTGAGAAATCATCAAGGGGAATGGGACTATGGCCAAGAACAAGTCATAGTGGCGGTAACTCTACCTAGAAGACTGGAGTCCCAAGAATTAGGTTCAAGGAGATCAAACAAAGTCATTAATGACGGTTCAACATTGTCAACTAAACTTTTGGTCCATTCTCGTGATGAGACAATGTTCAGTACCAAGGATAAAGCATTAAGGCTTTTTAAGTATTTCTTAATTTGATACGGGGTATATCAAATAGTGTATCTACGGCATGACACGTTTAGTAATCACCTATGTAAGTGTGAAGTGTTAGCCGCTTCAAGGAGAATTTCGCAAGGCCAGTTCTCTATGCACTTATGAAACCAGGCGGTGTTCATGGCTGAAAACGGACACAACAATAAGAACCAAAGACGGTTAAGGGTTGGTTGTGTGACTTGTGGTTGTCTATGTATACACCAATGTTCGACGGTTCAAAGATATCAAATCTACCGATTGATCGAGTATATCCGACATAAGTTCGCTACGGAAAGTTCAAAGGGAAACCTACTTATCCATATGTAATTAATCCTTGCTTGCGAATCACACAGTTTTTTTACTTCCGTGATATAGCCATTCTCCATTCATGTGGGGGATTGTTGGGTTTTTATGCTATTAATGCTTAAAATAGGGTGAGTGGGAAATGGAGGGAAAAATGAAATATTTGAGTAATATTTGAGTTTCCCTCCTTGATTGTCCCATATGGGAAGAGGAAAAGGTTTTTGATGGGTATATAAGCAAATGCTCTTCTTCTAGCTCATAAAGAGTTGAGAAGAAGGCAAGCCTCGCACCGTCGTCGTCATCGTCATCGCTTGCTTGCTCGGCTCGGCTCGGCTTCGGCTTCGGCTTAGGATTCAGATTCGGATTCGGATTTGGATTTGGATTTGGTCAAATGATCGATCGATTGATTAATTTTTGGACCAAATTTATTTGTTAATAGTAAATATTAACAGAAATGTTATGAAATATTTGGTTTAATAACAAAATATTAATGTTAAATCAATATTAATATTAATTCCCATTCAGTTATCCAATTTTTAATTTTCTGTTTTTGTAACAGAAAATTAGCTACCCTTCAATATTGTTGAGTAAAAAGCCATTTATGTTATGGCATTTATTCTTTGGCCATTTTGCAAAAACAGTCATTCTGAAGAGTTGCACCTCTTCAGATTTCAGCCCAACTTTGGCTATAAATACAAGTCCATTCTCTCAGATTTTCATACGAATTTTTTGAGTTCTTCTCCTTTCTTCTGCATATTTTAACTTCAAAGAAGCAACAGTAAGTGTGATTTGCTACCGAACTTTGTGTTCGCCGAAACACTGGGGTTTGAAGTACCACTACACCAGTGTGTAAATCGTTCTATCCTGGGAGGAAATAATCCATAACCTTGGGTACTAAGAGGGGATTAAATTCCTTAAGGAAACACTGTGAATTCAGTGGGCTCGAATTGGTTTTATTTATTTATTTTGTTTACATTTCTGTTTATGTTATTTTATTTTCTCTAGAATTGTTTTACAAATACGGATTACTAACAAGCTTAAGGAATTTAACATATTTTATGTATTTGTGTTATACTCACTGTTTCTGGAGAGTAAAACCTTTGTGGTTTTGTACTCTATTGGAGATTAAAATCTACGTGATTTTAACGTTTGTGTCATTCTTTTACAGAAATGACGAATGACAACGGAAACCAAGCTGTTCCGATGGTAACTGCCAATGCCTCAACGAGTCGAACAACACCGGCAGCATCGGCACAGGCGGAGAAACCCGAAAAAATTTTTGGGATTGATTTCAAGCGCTGGCAGCAAAAGAGGTTCTTCTACTTGACTACTCTAAGTCTCCAGAAGTTCATCAAGGAAGATGTTCCTGTGCTGTCCGATGAAACTCCAGAGACTGAACGCTTTCTCGTGATTGAGGCGTGGAAGCATTCAGATATTTTGTGCAAGAATTATATTCTAAGCGGGCTGGAGGATGCGTTGTATAACGTCTATAGTGGCGTGGAAACATCAAAAGAACTGTGGATTGCGCTTGAAAAGAAATACAAAACTGAAGATGCCGGGTTGAAAAAGTTCGTTGCTGCAAAACTTTTGGACTACAAAATGGTAGATAGCAAGTCAGTTATTACCCAAGTCCAGGAATTGCAAGTGATTATTCACGATCTCCTTGATGAAGGTATAAGTAGAATTAATACTAGTGTTGGTAGTATTAATTTTATTATGTTTACTAACAGAATTTTCATTGAAGGTCTTGTCATCAATGAAGCATTCCAAGTAGCAGCGATGATTGAGAAGTTGCCTCCGTTGTGGAACGACTTCAAAAATTATTTGAAACACAAACACAAGGAAATGTCCCTTGAAGATCTCATTGTTCGGTTGAGAATCGAAGAGGACAATAAAGTTGCTGACAAGAGAAGCCGTGGAAACTCAACAATAATGGGTGCAAATAATGTTGAAGAGAAAAAAAAGAGAAAGAAGGCTTCTGGACCGAAATACAACCCAAGCAAGAAGCGGTTCAGTGGAAATTGCTACAACTGTGGTGTCACGACCCAATTCCCATACCCGGTCGTGATGGCGCCTCTCGTGAAGACAAGGCCAGCCAACTAACCCAAATCTTTTCACTAACAATTATTAAACATAAATGAATAGAAGATAACATAATGGCATTAGAAACTGTTAATTACTACCCGACCGGGGTGTCACAAGTCACGAGCATCTAAGGAAATCTTAACACAACTACAGGCCAATAAATATACGGGATAAAATTTAGAACCAAAGGAAGTAATCCGGTGCCGCGAACGCTGGCGGTCACTCTGCTCAGCTACGATAGCAATACCTTCAACCAGCTCAAAACCCTTTACCGGGTGAACAATACCTGCATCTGCACGCGAGGTGCAGGGAGTAAAGTGAGTACTCCAACTCAGTGAGTAATAAAAGTAAATAATAACTGAGCAGCAAGAAATCACGTAAAGCAACCAACATGCTATACAGAAGCCGGGTGAAATTTTCTGAGAAAAACAGTGAAATCTGTGAAATCTTTAGAAATACCTTGGCTCAGTTCAAATCTCCTTTAAAAAAATGATCTTTTCAGTGATTACGAAAACGATTTCAAAACAGTTAGTGCTGATACGCACAGAAAATCCGCCCCTCGGGCACAAATACCACGGTATAACAAGTAAAGAGGCAAATAAGTATGCAAGATGAGCACATAAAAGTTCGCCCCTCGGGCAATATCTCAAAACAGTACCGGCCCCTCGGGCATGATTTATGTTCCTGGTCAGTCATTGTTACCTGACCGGTCAGCCATTGTTACCTCACCAAAATGCGTATTACAGTGCCATTGTTACCACAGGTCAGCCATTGTTACCTGACTGGTCAGTCATTGTTACCTGACCAAAACACGTATGACAGTGTCATTGTTACCACTGTCCAATTCTAAATAGGTACCCGCGCTCACTGTAGGTGTGCAGACTCCGGAGGGGCTCCTACAGCCCAAGCGCTATATCATCATAAGGCCTGAAAGCCTGAACATATCAACATGAGGCCTGAAAGCCTTCTCACAATACACTCGAGGCCTGAAAGCCTCCTCACATATCACTCGAGGCCTGAAAGCCTCCTCACATATCACTCGAGGCCTGAAAGCCTCCTCACATATCACTCGAGGCCTGAAAGCCTCCTCACATATCACTCGAGGCCTGAAAGCCTCCTCACATCACTCGACATATCCTCACATATGGCCCTCGGCCTCAATCAGTCCAAAAATAATCATAAGCCCCTCAGGCATCAGTAAAGACAATAATGCTCAGCTCAAACAATAGTTCAAACATCAGTTAAAACTCAAGGTTGAGTAAAAATATAGCTGAGTTCATGACACAATGTAATTCAAATGGACTGAGTTCAAATAATATTTTTCAAATAGTGAGGAAAACAGTGATGATAGCTCACAAGGATTTTAAACAGTCGGCAATAAGCCCCAAGTATGGCAATCAGCCCAAGTCATGATAATATCAAATAAGTTTCAATCAAATACGCGGTAAAATCAACAATCGGGACGGACCAAGTCACAATCCCCAACGGTGCTCTACCCCACGCTCGCTATCTGGCGTGCAAGTCACCTCAATATAGCACTACGGCGTGCAAATCCGGGGTTTCAAACCCTCAGGATATCATTTACAATCATTACTCACCTCGAACCGGTGAAATCTCTAGCTCGCGACGCCCTTGCCCCATCAAATCGGCCTCCACGCGCGTCGAATCTAACCAAAATCAGAGCGAATACATCACAATATGCTAAGGGAACAATACCCAATCGAAAACAATCGAAAAAAATAGCAACAATCTCGAAACTAGCAAAACCCGAGCCCCGAGCCCACTTCTCGAAAAATTATAAAATTAACATCAATGGATTCCTTACCTCGCCACGAGTCCATACATATCAAATTTACCAAAATCCGAGCTCCAATGCTCCCTCAAACTCCAAATTTCCATTTCAAAAGTCAAGCCCTAGTTCTTCCATTTTTAATCAAATTTCCATGAATTTAGGTGTTGATTCTTCAAAAAAATGATGATTCTAGGTCACGAGACTCACCTCCAATCAATTCCCGTTGAAACCCTCCTTAATCCTCGTCAAAAAGCTCCCAAGGTTGCTCAACAATGGTGAAAATAAGACCTAGCTCGCGGAGGAAATAATATAAATCTGCCCAGCTCTTTTCGCTTTTGCGGTCCCTTTCCTGCTTATGCGGGACCGCTTCCGCGACTCTTCTTCCGCTTCTGCGGAAATTCCAAACTCGAGCTCAACCGCTTCTGCGGTTACACAAACGCATAAGCGATACTGCTTCTGCGGTTAGACAATCGCTTCTGCGGAACCGGCGCCCAGGCCTCCTCACCGCTTCTGCGGTTATTCACTCGCACCTGCGGACCCGCTGATACGAAAAAGGGGTCCGCTTATGCGGAACTCATCAATTCAACACAAGATCGCTTCTGCGGAACCGCTTCTGCGGTTCATTTCCGCAGAAGCGGAAATACCAAATGACAGAAATCTCAGACCTGAAGCAACTTCCAAAAGCTCTCGTTTAACCACTCGAATTCACCCCGAGGCCCCCGGGACCTCAACCAAAAATACCAACACATCCTAACACCTCATTCAAACTTGTTCCAATCCTCAAAACACATCTAACAACGCTAACACCATTAAATCACATCGGATTCAAGCCTAAGTTTCTTAAAAACTTCCGAATTACGCATTCGATCAAAAACCCGACCAAAACGCCTCCGAATGGACTGAAATTTTGCACACACATCCAAAATCACCTAACGGAACTACTGCAACTCTTGGAATTCTATTCCGACCCTCGGATCAAAATCTCATCTATCAACCGGAATTCGCCAATATACTAACTTCGCCAATTCAAGCCTAATTCTACACCGGACCTCCAAAATCAATCCCGATCGCACTCCTAAGTCACAAATCATCCCTCGAAGCTAACCGAATCACCGAAAATCACATCCGATCCCTCTAACTCATTAGTCAATGTCCGGTTGACTTTTCCAACTTAAGCCTTCTTGAAAGAGACTAGGTGTCTCATTTGCTACCGAAACCAATCCGAATCAATTATAACACACCAAATACTGATAGTGAAACATGAAGAAGCATAAAATGGGGGAAACGGGGCGGCAGCTCCAGAGACGACGGGTCGGGTCGTCACATGTGGAAAAGCCAGACACAAATCTACGGAGTGTCGTGCTCCGAAGAAAGATAAGAAGAAGGGTCAAGCAAACATGTTTGAAAAGCATGATGATGTTGATGACTTGTGTGCCATGCTTTCCGAATGCAACTTGGTGGGCATTCCTAAAAAGTGGTGGATTGATTCTGTAGCCACACGCCATGTGTTGTGCTATTAGAGAAGTTTTTGCTACTTATGCTCCTGTTGGACCCGATGAGGCGCTTTCTATGGGAAATGCTGCAAAGGCCAAGATTGAAGGATGTGGGAAGATATTTCTCAAAATGACTTCCGGCAAAGTGGTGACTTTGAACAACGTCCTTCATGTTCCCGAGATTAGGAAGAATTTAGTCTCTGCTGGACTTCTTGTTAAGAATGGTTTTAAATGTGTATTTGTATCCGATAAGGTTGTAATAAGTAAGAACGAGATGTTTGTTGGAAAAGGTTACATCACCGAGGGCCTTTTCAAGCTGAATGTAATGGTTGTTGAAAATAATAATAAAATTTCAGCTTCGTCTTACTTACTTGAGTCAAATGAATTATGGCATATACGTTTGGGTCATGTCAATTACAAAACCTTGCGGAAAATAATTAATTTGGAAGTATTGCCTAAGTTAGAATGCGACAAATCAAAATGTCAAGTATGTGGAATCCAAGAATGTTAAACATCCTTATAAGTCAGTTGAAAGGAATTCAAATCTTTTAGACTTAATTCACACAGATATTTATGACATGAAGAATACCATCTCGCGGTGGAAAGAAGTATTTCATAACCTTTATTGACAATAGTACTCGATATTGCTATGTTTACTTACTTAATAGTAAAGATGAAGCAATAGACGCATTCAAGCAATACAAAAATGAAGTTGAAACGCAGCCTAATAAGAAAATCAAAATGATAAGAAGTGATAGGGGTGGTGAATATGAATCTCCTTTTGAAGAAACATGTTTAGAATATGGAATTATTCATCAAACAACGGCCCCTTACACGCCCCAATCCAATAGGATTGCGAAAAGAAAGAATCGTACATTAAAGGAGATGATGAACTCATTGTTGATAAGTTCTGGTTTGCCACAGAACTTGTGGGGGTAAGCCGTTCTTACGGCTAATCGAATATTAAATCGAGTGCCCCAGAGCAAAACACAATCCATTCCATATGAAAAATGGAAAGGAAGGAAGCCCAACTTGAATTATTTTAAAGTGTGGGGGTGTTAGGCAAAAGTGCAAGTTCCTAAACCCAAAAGCATAAAAATAGGACGGAAAACCGTTGATTGTGTTTTCATAGGATATGCGGCTAATAGTAAAGCATATCGATTTCTGGTTCATAAATCAGAAAATCCCGACATTCATCATAATACAGTTATAGAATCAGATAATGCTGAGTTCTTTGAAAATATATATCCGTATAAAAAGGAATGTGAGTCGATTGGTGAAGGATCTAAACGACCTTGGGAAGAAACTAAAGAAAGTACACTTAATCAGGAGGATTCAAGACGTAGTAAACGTCAAAGAACGTCCACTTCATTTGGACCAGATTTTGTGACTTTCTTTTTGGAAAATGAGCCTCAAACATTTAAAGAAGCTATGTCTTCTTCGGAATCATTGTTTTGGAAAGAGGCAGTCAATAGTGAAATAAAATCCATACTGAATAACCATACATGTGAATTGGTTGATCTTCCTCCTGGAAATAAACCGTTGGGTTCTAAATGGATCTTTAAGAGGAAAATGAAAGATGATGGCACTATTGACAAATTTAAGGCAAGACTTGTGATCAAAGGGTATAGACAATGAGAAGGTCTTGACTATTTCGATACATACTCTTCAGTTACAAGAATTACATCCATACGAACGTTAGTAGCGTTAGCTGTAGTTTATGGTCTTGAAATTCATCAAATGGATGTTAAGACGGCCTTCTTAAATGGATAGTTGGAGGAAGAAATCTACATGGAACAACCTGAAGGGTTTGTGGTTCCAGGTAAAGAAAAGAAGGTATGTAGACTTGTTAAGTCCCTTTAGCGACTAAAACAAGCACCCAAACAATGGCATGCGAAATTTGACCAAACAATATTGTCAAATGGTTTTAAAATAAATGAATGTGATAAATGTGTGTACATTAAAAATGTTCCAAATCACATAGTCATTATTTGCTTATATATGGATGATATGCTGATAATGAGTAATGACATTGCCAACATAAATGCGACTAAGCGCATGCTAACTGGCAAGTTTGATATGAAAGACTTGGGAGTTGCTGATTTAATTCTGGGAATTAACATTCATAAGACTTCTCAAGGTCTGGCATTGTCACAATCTCATTATATTAAGACAGTACTTGAAAAATTCAAGCACTTGGGCTTTAAAGTTGCAAAGACTCCAATTGACGTGAATCTTGCATTAGCAAAGAACAAAGGCCAAAGCATATCACAATTGGATTATGCTCGTGTGTTGGGTTGCTTAATGTACATCATGAATTGTACACGACCAGATATAGCTTGTGCTATAAGTAAATTGAGTCGATATACGAGCAATCCAGGTCAATCTCATTGGATGGCCATGAAACGAGTTTTGGGGTATTTAGTACATACCCAGGACTTTGCTTTGCACTACAGTAAATATCCTGCAGTCATTGAGGGATACTGTGATGCAAATTGGATCACCGGTTCAGCTGAATCGAAGTCCACAAGTGGATATGTATTCACTATTGGTGGAGGAGAGGTATCTTGGAAGTCGTCCAAACAAACTTGTATTGCCTGCTCTACAATGGAGGCTGAGTCCATAACCTTGGGTACTAGGAGGGGATTAAATTCCTTAAGAAAACACTGTGAATATCCTGCGCTTATTGAGGGATATTGTGATGCAAATTGGATCACCGGATAACCTGATTCCAAGTCCACAAGTGGATATGTATTCACTATTGGTGGGGGAGCGGTATCTTGGAAGTCGTCCAAACAAACTTGTATTGCCCGCTCTACAATGGAGGCTGAGTTCATAGCCTTGGTTAAAGCCGGTGAAGAAGCTGAATGGCTCCGGAATTTCTTGGAAGATATTCCATTTTTGCCCAAACCGTTGGCACCAATATGCATACATTGCGATAGTCAAGCGGCAATTGGAAGGGCTGGGAGCATTATGTACAACGGTAAATCTCGTCATATACGACGAAGACATAAAACCGTTAGACAATTACTCTCTAGAGGAATTATCACGATTGACTATGTAAAGTTAAGTGATAATGTGTCGGATCCACTTACAAAAGGTCTAACTAGAGAGGTAGTTGAGAAATCATCAAGGGGAATGGGAGTACGGCCAAGAACAAGTCATAGTGGCGGTAACTCTACCTAGAAGATTGGAGATCCCAAGATCTAGGTTCAAGGAGATCAAACAATGTCATTAATAACGGTTCAACATTGTCAAATGAACTTTTGGTCCATTCTCGTGATGAGACAATGTTCAGTACCAAGGATAAAGCATTAAGGCTTTTTAATAATTTCTAAATTTGATACGGGGTGAATCAAATAGTGTATCTACGGGATGATACGTTTAGAAATCACCTATATAAGTGTGAAGTGTTAGCCACTTCAAGGAGAATTTTGCAAGGTCAGTTCTCTATGCACTTATGAAACCAAGCGGTGTTCATGGCTGAAACGAACACAACAATGAGAACCAAAGACAGTTAAGGGTTGGTTGTGTGACTTGTGGTTGTCTAGGTATACACCAAAGTTCGACGATTCAAAGATATCAAATCTACCAATTGATCGAGTATATCCGACATAAGTTCACTACAGAAAGTTCAAAGGAAAACCTACTAATCCAGATGCAATTAATCCTTGCTTGCGAATCACAGAGTTTTTCATGCATACTTCCGTGATATAGCCATTCCCCATTCATGTGGGGGATTGTTGGGGTTTTAAGCTATTAATGCTTAAAATTGGGTGAATGGGAAATGGAGGGAAAAATGAAATATTTGAGTAATATTTGAGTTTGCCTCCTTGATTGTCCCATATGGGAAGAGGAAAATGTTTTTGATGGGTATATAAGCAATTGCTCTTCTTCTAGCTCATAAAGAGTTGAGAAGAAGGCAAGCCTCGCGCCGTCGTCGTCGCTCGCTCGCTCACTCGGCTCGGGCTCGGCTTCGGCTTCGGCTTCGGCTTCGGCTTCGGCTTCGGTGTAATGACCCGACCGTTCGTTTTGCCTTTTTGAATCCCGTTACCCTAAATAAAGCCTCCCGTACTTGCTTTAACTAATTTACGACTTGCGGAGGCGATTGGTTCGGGGGTTGGAAGAGTTTTGAGTAAAAATATGCCCATTTGCTTCTTTAAGATTTCTTAAAAAGACCAAGTTTGACTTCGGTCAACATTTTGGGAAAACGGACCCGGATTCGCGATTTGGCAATTTTTGAGGGTCTGTGGGAAAATATGGGACCTGGGCGTATGCCCGGAATCGAATTCCGAGGTCCCTAGCCCGAGTAATGAATTTTTATCTAAAATTGTTTAATTGAAGCTTTAGGGAATTAAAGAAACTAAGTAATCATTGATTCCATAGGTATCGGGCTCGGATTTTGGCTCCGAAGTTTGGTACAGGTCCGTAAGGTCATTTAAGACTTGCCCGTAAAATTTGGTGTCAATCCGGATAGTTTAAGGGCGTTTTGACCCGTTAGAGGAGAATTTAGAACTTAAGGATTCAATAGTTTGATTCATTTGGTTTTAGGGGGTGATTCTAAGAATTAGCATTGTTTTGGGAGTTTTGAGGATTCGAGCAGGTCCGCCTCGTGATTTCAGACTTGTCGGTATGTTTGGGCGGGGCTCGGGAGCCCCGAGCGTCAAATAATCGAGGTTCGAGCGAAGTAGAAAAACTTAGAAAGTGCTGAGTCTGCTGCTTCTGTCATAACCGCATCTGCGGTTCTAGGACCATAGAAGCGATACCGCATATGCGATCCGAAATCCGCAAAAGCGGTTAGGGGCAGCTCAGGCAAAATCGCAGATGCGATCTTGAGACCGCAGAAGCGGTCCCGCTTAAGCGGCTATTTGACCGCAGAAGCGGTCCAGCCAATTTGGTCCAAGACCGCAGAAGCGGCCCAAAACCGCAGAAGCGGTAAATGCTCCGCAGAAGCAGAAATAGCTGGGAGCTGACCCTTCATTTAATACGAACTCAAACCTCATTTTATCATTTTCACTCTACACTTAGGCGATTTTGGTGGTTCCAAAGAGAGAGTTCAGCATATTATTGCAAGGTAAGTAATCTCCTTCCATTATAAGTTAAATTACATGAGCATTAGGTAGATTAAACACTAAAATTTGGTAAAAATCAAGGGTTAGAGCTAGACCTAGGGTTTTAGCAAAAACTAAGATTTAAACATGGAATTTGTTATGAAATGGACTAGAAATCATATATTATTGATCCTTAGGTTGTAGAGAACAATTTCGAAAAATATCGGAATCCGGGCACGTGGGCCCGGGGTCGGAATTTAGGAAACTTGTGGGAAAGGTTGGGAAATTACTTAAATAGTTAGAATTCGGCCTTTTAAGCCTTTATTGACTAGTTCTTACCTATTTTAACTAGTTTGCGATCGTTCGTCTTCGAATTAGGAGCTTGGGCTTGTTCTTGATATCGGGAGCGCGCTTTGGAGCGAGGTGAGTCTCCTTTCTAACTTTGTAAGGGGGAACTGTCCGCATAGGATTAATAATTGAATAATTGTGCTAAATGCGGGGGCTACGCACGCGCTAGGTGACGAGAGTCCGTGCGTAGCTACTACTATGTCAATGGTCCGGGTAGCTTAGGACCCACATCATGCTTATTTCATATGACTCTATTTAATATCTTGTTACTATGAGCACCTAGGATATGCTAGGGATTTTAAAAAAGAGAACAAGAACGTACTTGTATAAATGTTGAAGTCTTGCTTGGCAATTATGACTATTGATATGCCTTGTGTGTATACTTGATATTCATACTTATTTGTGGATCGGGCCGATCGCCTCGGTATGAATAAATACATCTATAGGCGCGCCGTCGACCCTCGGCAAGTGCACAGTTTATTTCTGTAGGATCGGACCGTCGCCTTGGCATATTTGCGCATGCTTTTATAGTTTTGCCTGAGTTTGTTAACTATTAGAGTTACACTTTCATGACTAGAAAGGAACTGATAATTGTGAATTAAGTAAATGATTAATTGGAATCTCAGCGAGAATATGATTTATATGCCTAGTTGTAAACTGTTGCCAGTTATAGATTTTTATTGTTAACTTAAACTTATGATATTATTTGGCCCTAGTGAGTGTCAAGTCGACCTCTCGTCTCTACTCCTTCGAGGTTAGGCGGGACACTCACTGGGTACATATTGTTTATGTACTCATGCTACGCTTCTGTACTTAAATATACAGGGTCTGAGGCAGGTGGATCCGGTTATCTCTCTGGTGCACAGTTGTGAGCAGGCTTGGGACTTCTACGGTGAGCTGCTTTTCCTTCCATGTCGATCCGCAACCGAAGAAGTCTCTCTTTGTACTGTTATTTCTGTCTATTCTGATCCAGACAGTAGGGTAGTGTAGTATTCTTTTGGTTGTATATTCTACTAGATGCCCGTAGCTTGTGACACTAGGTTCTGGCACACACACGTTAGTAGACATTTATTTTTGGGTTGTATAACTATTTTGATACCTTATTTGCCACTCTTGACCTTAACTTAACTTTGAAAATCTGTTATAATTAGTTTTTGGTAAAAGTAAAAATGAGGACTTAAATTACACTTCCGCGTTGGCTGGCCTGACAATGGTGTCGGGCGCCATCATGACCTATTATGGAAAATGGGTCGTGACATTCGGCTTCGGTTTCGGTTTCGATTTCGGATTCAGATTTGGATTTGGTCGAATTGATCGATCGACTAATTTTTGGACCAAATTTATTTGTTAATAGTAAATATTAACAGAAATTTTATTAAATATTTGGTTTAATAATAAAATATTAATATTAAATTCAATTTTCAGTTTTCTATTGTTGTAACAGAAAATTAACTACCCTTCAATTTTCCCTCTTTATTGTTGAGTAAATAGCCATTTATGTTATGGCATTTATTCTTTGGCCGTTTTGCAAAAACAGTCATTCTGAAGAGTTGCACCTCTTCAGATTTCAGCCAAACTTTGGCTATAAATACAAGTCCATTCTCTCAGATTTTCCATACGAATTTTCTGAGTTCTTCTCCTTTCTTCTGCATATTTTAACTTCAAAGAAAGCAACAGTAAGTGTGATTTGCTACCGAACTTTGTGTTCGCTGAAACACTGGGGTTTGAAGTACCACTACACCAGTGTGTAATTTGTTCTATCCTGGGAGGAAATAATCCATAACCTTGGGTAGTAGGAGGGGATTAAATTCCTTAAGGAAACACTGTGAATTCAGTGGGCTCGAATTGGTTTTTTTTAATTTTATTTCGTTTACATTTATGTTTATGTTATTTTATTTTCTCCAGAATTATCTTACAAATACAAGTGTGACTAATAATTTTCTCGATTATCAATCACACTACAAAGTCAAGGAGATCAAATACCCCAACACATGACCTTCTTATCAAACCAAAAAAAGTCTTCCATTATATCCTAGGAGAGGTACTTCCTCAATTCCATATATATATATATATATATATATATATATATATATATATATATATATATATATTGTCATTTTACTCTTAGCGACATAATTTTATAGCCACAAAAGTATTTTATCATATTTAAAATCATACGTTTCAAAAGCTCAATCAATTACGTATAAAATGGATATGCTTAGGGGTGGGCTTTCGGGCAGCTCAAAATGAATATGAAAGTTTCGGTTTGGATATTTGATTTCTGATTAAAGAAATGACAATCCAAATCCAATCCAAAAAAGATTGGATTGGATTTTTTAAGTTCGATTTTGGATTGGATATTTCGAATTTTCAGTTTGAGCCTATAAGTTTAAATATTTTTTCTTCTTACAAAAATGAACATCTAAATAAAGTATCCATGTTAAGTTACCTAAAAAGTTTCGCACTCTCATTGCTTCGTCCAAATAAAGTATTCAAGTAATAAAATTATTATCAAAAAAATACAACAAAGGCATTAACAAGGCCGATAAAATGTAGCAATAGTAAAATTATGTCAAATAGAAAGTATTCTGATAGTAACTTAGTAATTAGTATTGAATATATGAGATAATATCCAATGGATAAAGTATTAGACTTATTACTTTTGACATATGAATAATGGACTAGATACAAATATAAAAAATTCAGATTTTCGGATATTGAAAAATCTGAAGTATCAAATCCGATATCCAAAAAAACAAAATTAAATCCGAAATCCAATCCGTAATTCGAAAATCTAAACCAAATATCCAAAATATTCGGATTTCAGTTTGGATTTCGGGTTTGCCCAAACTATGCCCACCCCTAGATATATGCTTCACTATCCGAGTTTCAGATGGAAAATCAAGAGGAAGCAATTTACCGATGCAAAATACACAAATACCCTTCAAAGTGGATGGTCTTGAAATTTTGTTCCCTCTTGCCTCATGGGCAGAACTTCAAATTTAATAAGTTCTGCATTTTCCTTACCTCATAGGTAATATTTTTAACTTTTGACCTAAAATTCTGCCCATGGACGAGCAGGGATCAAAACTTAAAATTACCTCAAAAAGTGTCTATTTCTGCAATTTCGAATACACACTTTCGAACATCAATTGGCCCATGAAAGGAGCTAATGGGAGCCCAAATCATCGCATGGAGCCCCAATACAGGTGCTAATTCATGCCTAAAATTTTCAGGGCGAATATGTAATTGTTACTTCTAACTCGATGTATATAAAATTGAAATTATTTACTTATGTTACATGTACGCTCATTGTCACAAAAGAATAGTTGGTAAAATAGAAATTCACGCTTTATGGATTTAAAATTCTGAATTCACGTCTGACAACAGCGCAAAAGTAAGCACTATGGCAATATGCCTGCCTAACTTTGTCAAATTAATCAGAAGGTGACATAGCAGTCGGAACTAAAAATCATTAGAGTTCATAGCAAGATTGATTATTGACACGCACAAAAATTATTTCCATATCTTAATAATGACAATTCAAAGGAAAGAGCACATATGTCATGACCCGCCATGTCATCATGCCACATAGGCGCCATCTGGCATATATTAATGCCATGTGGAAGCTTGCATAGGAGGAAGGCTAGCATTTGTAGGAAGATTCTAGAGAAGTATGGATAGTTCCTTCGGAAGACCCTATATAGATCCCTATGTATTTTCTAGGGAAGTTCTTGGAATCTTCTAAGCTTGTAGAGAATTCTAGAGAAAGCCATTATCTTGTAAATATTAAGAACTTGTATAACAATAATATTTACACCCTAGCCCCCGGGAGACTAGTATATAAAGGGGGCCATTCAGTTGTAAATTCACCAAGAAAACAATTCAAGTTCTCTCTAATACAGAGCTTCCTTTAACAATTCTCTTATGTTCTTTCTACCATTCTCTTAGCGATCTTGAGTGTAGTAAGGCTAACTTGGCATAGCAAGAACGTGAGCAAGTTGTGCAAGATCGTGAGCGAATTGTTAAATGCCGCACGTGTACTGTAAGGCCCCGTAAAAATTTTTCTAAAACCCGGAATTTCGTGGTGCGAAGTTAGGATTATGTATTAGAGATTGTTGAAAATTTTCACTTTTTTGGATTGAACTGTACATTAAAAAGTTAAAGGAAAATAATTTTGCATAAAAGGCATTTCTGCGGCCCACTATACAGCCGCAGAATGTCCGCAGAGTGAGGCAGTCTTTTTGGCCAATTTTGATGTCCTTTTTGCGGCCCGTTATGCGATCGCAAAACTATTTCGCGGGCCGCGCTTTGATCGCATATCCAACTTTATGATTTGTCGGATGGGAGCTTTGCGGCGCATTCTGCGAGGTCGCAGACCGAGGCAAAAAATTCCAGTTCCGGAGGGCCAAGTATGCAACCCATTTGCGGACCGCAGAAGTGTTATGCAGTCTGTGTCGGGGCTCCTATTTTCTAATCTTTTAACCCGACCCTATTCCGTTTAAAACACATATTATATACCATTTTGAGCTATTTTTTGATGTTCTAGAGTGAGGGAGAGAGCTCTTAGAGAGAAAGAGATCAACCTTCACACTAATATCCATCAATTCTTGCTAAATCGTTGAAGATTATCAAAAGAGGCACCTGGGTCTTCTTCACAAGAGGTAAGGTTATATCACCCAATCTCCTAATTTCGAAATGTAGCTAGAATGTGGCATTAATAAGGTAACTCATGGGGATGGGAGTGCTTACCTTACATGAATGTGTTCTTAAAGGTATAAGGGGAGGTTGTGAGTAAAAAGATGGAAAAGAATGGGGTGTGGGTGGTGTAGATTTCCATAAAAAGAGCCATGAAACCTTAATACACATAGTTGATAGAATGCTCTAGTGAGCTAGAATTATGATCATTCTCCTATTTTGGGTTCAATTTTTGCTATATTGCTAAAATAGATTGAAGTTGCTAATTTCGGAACATCTTAAAGTTTTAAGAGGCTCAGTTGAGGTATGTATAGATAAAACCCCCTTATTCTTAGAATTGAATTGGTGTTCATGAAATCGGTGTAAGTCCCAAATTGATCGTATAGAACTTGTTATTCCAAATGTGCTTGTGTTGAAGGATATAGGTGCAATATGTGTTCCTGTGCTTTCATCATGTTATCTTATCATTTGGGAATGTGTTAAAGATATGGAATATGTGCTAGAGATGCTTAGACTTCAAGTTAAATTCGAATAAAGATTATTATGTCAAATTGTGTGAAAAGCCTCTATGTGCTCTAGAATCTAAATTGCTCCCGTGTGCAATTAAGTCTTGAATGAAAGACCTTGTTGCTATTGATATGATAATAATGTTGAATGTGTAAAAAGGGAAAGTTGAATTGTAAGATATGGCCAAATGCCAAGAACGACTTAATAAATGAGGCCACTCGTGCCAACGTATTGAAAGATGGGAAAGAAATGTAAAGTGAGATGAATGATTGAAAGGATGATGTCTCAAGTGAGATGGCCTAGCCGATCGGGCCGTGATCGGACGCCATGCCGCACACATGGTGGTAATTGTGCTGGAAATGATGATTGAAATTGTGGATATGGTTGATTTCTCAAATGAGATGACCTAGCCGATCGGGTCGAGATCGGACTCCGTGTAAGAACACGGTGGTATTGTGGATTGTGGCACATGGCACTAAAGATTACCAATCTAATAAGACGGAAATTGACTTGAGAATTTATGTGATCCTTACTTGATGTTTGAGTATTGTTTGAAGCTCTTATTGTACATTATGACTGTTCCCTTTGTTTCATTGTCCATTCTATTAAGGTGGTGTTTTAGCTTTACATACTAGTACTATTCGACAGTAGTAACGTCCCTTTTGCCGGGGGCGCTACATCTTTAAATGGATGTAGGTGGTTCCATAGCAGACAATGTTGATCGCAGCTAGTGGTACATCATCATCATCTTCCCGAGAGACTTGGTGAGCCCCATTTCATCCCGTGGTCATGTAGTGCATCTTTTGTTTATACGTTTACCATGTTTTGAGGTATATTCGGGGCCTTGTTACCGGTATTATCATAACTATCTTTTGTATCGTTAGAGGCTCCGTAGACATATACGTGGGTTATGTATGGGTGCTAGAAAGGTCAGGTTGATTATGGTGTGTTTAGAACTCTTTTCCGCTAGATTGTAAAGTGTATGTAATATTGTAAACTTAACAATGATGTAGTAAAATGAAATGAATTAGCAATGTTGTAAATATATGATCCTTCTACTATTTAAACTAATGGAAACGCGCTTTCTCTTGGTCATAAGAGGGTTGGGGAGAAAGTGTCTATCAGGCTTGCTCGACCGGGTCCACTCGGTTGAGTATCGGTCGCGCTCTCCAAGGTTAGGGCGTGACATATACTTAGTTAATGGCTAAGGACATGACAACGTGGTATCATAGCAAAGGTTTCAACTAAGGGAATGGAAAATGATGGAGAAATTAACGCTGCCAACACCCAAGCCAACGTTATCCAGGATGTTGCTGGCAAGAGCGACCGTAGATTAAAAAAAGGAATGCCACCGACAAGAGCCAGGAGGTGCCACCCGAGGTTGTGTCAAACGAAGGGTTTACATCCCAAGAACCATCTGCCAATGAGGCAAGCGAGGATGAAGTGGAGGTCCTGCCTGAGGACGTCTCGCTCGGTAAAGAGCGGGTGATGAAGATGAAAGCGGGGATGGATGCCGTGGAGATTTTGGACAACACTTGGGGAAGGTGGAAGGCACCCTTAGAGTTCTTGAGGGGCACACTCTTGAAGAAATTGAGAGTATCCGAAATGACTTGGAGGGACATAGAGAGACCGAGATAGAACTAAGGCAAACCATCACTGCCTTATAGTGTAGACTCATGGAGGCTTTGAGTACTATAGATGCTATGAAGACAAAGATAGAGTCACTCGAGGAGCATGTCAATGCTGGCGCGATCGAGGCAGCAAGTAATATTGTGGTGACGAGGGAGGCCAAGATCTAGGCTCCCAAACCCCCGGTGTTCAAAGGTGTTTGTGATGCACAAGAAGTGGAAAACTTCCTTTGGCACTTGGAGAACTACTTCAGGCACGGCAAAGTGAGGGACGACGAGGCCATGATCAACACTGCAGTGTTGTACCTCTCAGAGACTGCCATACTATGGTGGAGAAGGAAGATGGCCGATGTGGATAAAGGTCTATGTACTATTAGCACGTGGGATCAGTTCAAAGTCTATTTCAAGCGATAGTTCTTTCCAAACAATATCTTGTACGAGGCAAGGCGCAAGCTTAGGGAGTTGAAGCAAACAAGGAGCATACGTGTCTATGTCAAGGAGTTCACTACCCTTATGCTTCAAATCCCCAACTTGACCAATGATGACTTGCTGTTCCACTTCATGGACGGGTTGCAAAATTGGGCTAAATAGGAGTTGCAACGTCGGCAAGTCACGAATATAGACCAAGCCATAGTGGAAGCCGAATCATTGACGGATTTCAGGCATGACGAGCACGACCAAGGCAAAGGCAAAGAATCAAAGGTTAACAATGTCAAAGGTGTGGGAGACCGTGGCAAAGGCAAGGAGATACAACAATAATACTACAAGACTCAAGATTCCAAAAAGTCGAGTAACCGTCAGGGCTACGCCGAGAAGAAGGCACATGCTGAGAAGAAGGGATGCTACATATGCAAAGGGCCGACGGCTTCAGGAACTGTCCCGACCTAAACAGCCTCAGCGCCATGGTCCATAAACGCAAAGAGTAGCCGCAAGAAGAGAGTTCGGGAACCGCACAGTTGGGTATGATCGGATTATGCTATCACGAAGCAAGCTATCCAACCTACCGACAATAGCAATCAGTACGTGGATCTCACCATCAACAAAAAGCCCGCTCGTGCAATGGATACTGTAGCAACTCATAATTTCGTGACTGAGGCTGCCGCAAAGAGACCAGAATTGAAGCTTGATCCAACCAACTCTCGTGTCAAGATTGTGAATGGCGAGGTACAGAATGCTCGTGGGGTAGCTAATGGAGTTGGTGTCAAATTGGGAACTTGGAAAGGTGTGACAAACTTTACCATAACCGCAATGGATATCTTTGACATCATATTGGGGCAAGAGTTCTTTAGACATTGTCATACTTTCATCGACCCCTACCTCTAATGTCTCTTGGTTATGGAGCGAGAAAGATCTTGCATGGTACCTACAATGACTATGCCACACGAATAGAGCCAAGCACAACTCTCAGCTATGCAGGTTTTCAAGGGGATAAAGAAGGGGGAGCTGACGTTCGTGGCAACCATTGCAAGTGTGGAGAAAGACAAGAGTTTTCAAGAGACACTGCCACCTTGCATAGAGAAGTTGCTTGAGGAAAACAAAGATGTCATGCCCGAGAAGTTTCCTAGGCACTTGCCGCCTAGCAAGCGGTGGATCACAAGATTGAGTTGGAGTCAGGGGCTAAGCTACCCGCATTTGCCTCATATCGTATGGCAACGCCCGAGCTAGGGGAGCTCAGGAAACAATTGAAAGAACTGCTAGATGCTGGTCACATTCTCCCATCAAAGGCATCTTTCGGCGCGCCAGTATTGTTCCAAAAGAAGAAGGATGGGTCGCTGCGCTTATACATAGACTACAGAGCACTTAATAAGGTCACAGTGAAGAATAAGTACCCGATCCCGCTCATTGCAGACTTGTTCGATAGACTTGGCAAGCCAAGTACTTTACCAAGGTGGACCTTTGCAAAGGCTACTATCAGGTTCACATTGCAGAAGGGAATGAGCCGAAAACAACATGTGTGTCGAGATATGGAGCCTTTGAGTGGTTGGTGATGCCCTTCGGCTTAACCAATGCACCGGCCACATTTTGCACCCTTATGAACAAGATTTTCCATCCCTACCTTAATCATTTTGTGGAAGTCTACCTAGATGACATAGTCATCTGCAGTAACACCTTGGAGTAGCACATGGAGCACTTAAGGAAGGTTTTCCAGGTCTTGCGAGAGAACGAGCTATACAACAAGAGGGAGAAATGCGAGTTTGCACAATCAAAAGTGCACTTTTTAGGCCATGTCATTAGCAATGGTGATCTACGCATGGACGAGGCTAAAGGTACGTGCTATCCAGGAGTGGGAGGCACCGATAAAGGTAACTGAGTTGAGATCCTTCCTTGGCCTTGTTAACTACTATCATCGATTCATTAGTGGCTACTCAGCCAAGGCCGCACCATTGACTGAGTTGCTAAAACAGAACAAGTCAGGGATTTGGACGGAGCGTTATCAAAAGGCGTTTGAAGGCCTTAAGGCAGCTGTAACAGAGGAGCCAGTCTTGGCATTACCTAACTTTGCCAAGATATTTGAGGTGCATACAGATGCCTCACACTTTACCATTGGAGGTGTCCTGGTGCAGGATAAGAATTCCATAGCGTTTGAGAGCCGAAAGTTAAATGAGACCGTCACGACCTAATTCCGTATCAGGTCATGATGGCGGCCAGCATCCGCCGCTAGACAAGCCAATTGTGAACAACCTAGTGATTTCCATTTTTATTTAAGAATTTCCAACCACAAATTTTACTTAAGTATAAGCATTTAGTACTTAATGAAATTTCAAGGCAACCAATGCAAGAACCACTAGAGGAAATCATGAATATAATTGTTACAACCTAAAATAATAGTCTACTAATGTGTGTGCCAGGATCTAGTATCACAAGTACGAGGGCAACTAGTAGAATGTACAAAAAATATAACTATCCTATTGCCTGAAATAGAATAGACAGTATACAAAAGGAGAGACCCCGACATGCTGCTGAACGGCTCAGAAGGGGGCAGCTCACCGTGAAATCTCGATCAAGTATCAGGAATGCGCGTCGGACGGGTAGCTAGATGCACCTGCCTCAGATCCTGCACAATTAAGTACAGAAGCATAGTATGAGTTCATAAACAATATGTACCGAGTAAGTATTCAGTCTAACCTCGAAGAAGTAGTGACAAGGGGTCGATTTGACACTCACTAAGGCCAATAATAATATAAATTAAGTGTTATGCTAAGTATGAATAGCATGAATAATAATAACAGTATACGAACAGGGAGAAGTAAGATATTCTTTCATAAACAACATGTCACTTTCAGTCATATCATGTGACAACTTACGTTTCGAAGCATTTAAGCAGTATAAATCACGGGAAGTTCCAAACAAATAACATGCGCATATTATGCTGAGGCCGTACGGCCCGATCCAACAATATATTAAACTGTGCACTGCCAGAGGGTCGAATGGCGTGAACCATAGATGCATCTATGTACTACCGAGGCGCGAGGCGCGATCCACAATTAACAATTTATTTTCAAGAAAGAACACATTGCCTATTTACAGTCAAGTAATTCATACAAATGCTTAAGTAAGTGAGTATAGCCGTCTATATTTGTTGTACCAATTTCCAGCATGACTTAAGTAATCTTAGTAACAAGTAAGGATGCAAGCATTGCAAGTATAGCATGATACATGTCCTAAACTACCCGGACAATTAGCGTAATAGTAGCTACGTACGGACTCTCATCACCACGTACTTACATAGCCCCACAGATAAGTACAAACATTTATTTAATTCACCTATGGGATTAATTCCCTCTTACAACGTTAGAAAGAAGACTCACCTTGCCCCAAAGCTTACTTCCAAACTCAAGAATGCGCTCAAACCCTCAAATTGGAGCCGAACGATCCAAAACTATTCAAATTGGGTAAGAACTAGTCAATACATGCTCAAGAGTTCATATTCTAACTATTAAAGTAATTTTCCAACCCTAAATGCAAGGTTCCTAAAATTCATCCCCGGACCCACGTGCCCGAATCCCGAAAATTTTCGAAGAATGTTGTTAGCCATAACCTTAGGATCAAGAATATATGATTTCTACTACATTCCATAACATATTTCGTGGTTAAATCTCATTTTTTATCAAAACCCTAGGTTTTACTCTAAACCCGTAATTTCCACTAATTTACATGTTGTAATATACCCATAAACTATGTATTAAGCTCATATTAAGAAGAAATTACTTACCTCACAAAGCTAGGTTGAAATCTCCCCTTTTGAAGCTCCCAAATCACCCAAGAATGGAGTGAAAATGAGTCAAAAGTGACAAACTCCCATATTAAATGAAGGCCACTGCCTTCAGCGATTTCCGCACCTGCAGTGCGTTGACTGTATCTGCGGTCTCGCTTCTGCGGACTATTGTCCGCTTCTGTGGAGATGGGCCCGGCCAGCTGTGGCCGCACCTGTAGACGTGTGACCGCTCCTGCGGTTCCGCTTCTACGGAAGAGGAGCCGTATCTGCGGAACTTGGGCTCCTCTCCTTGGGCCGCATCAGCGATGCTTCAACCACACCTGTGAGCTCGCACCTGCAGCTGGCCAACCGTAGGTGCGGTTATGATAGCAACTGGAGCTTCAGCTCCTTCTCAAAATTTTAACTTAGTTCGAGCCTCGTCCGTTTGACGCTCGGGGCCCCCAAGGCCCCGCCCGAACATACCGACAAGTTTGAAATCATAAAACGGACTCGATCGAACCCTCGGACCACCCGAAACAACATTAAAACTAAGAATCACACCCTAAAGCCAATTGAATCAAACTTATGAACTTCAAGTTCTTCAATCTACTTCCAATGTGCCGAAACGTACTTATACTACTCAGAATGATACCAAATTTTGCGTCCAAGTCTTAAATGACATTATGGAACTATTCCCGATCTCGAAATTCCATTCGGACCTCGATATAACTATAACCCGCTCCAAACCAAATTTAAAGAACTTCAAAACCCTTAAAGAATCAACTTTCACTATTAGGCGCCAAAACGCTCCCGGGTCATCCAAAACCCGATCCGTATATACGCCCAAGTCCGAAATCATCATACATACCTGTTGGAACCTTCAAATCCTGATTCCGAGGTCATTTACTCAAAATGTTGACCGAAGTCAAACTTGGCCTTTTAAGCCAACCTTAAGGAACCAAGTGTTCCGATTTCAACCCAAACTCTTTCAAATCCCGAACCAACCATCCCCGCAAGTCATAAATCAGTAAAAGCAAGTACGGGGAGTCTTATTTAGGGGAACGACATTCTAAAAAGCAAAACAACCAGTCGGGTCGTTACAGAGACGGAGCGGTGTTACACGGTGCAAGAGAAGGAAATGACTGTCATTGTGTATTGCCTTCGAACATGGAGACATTATTTGCTCGGGTCGAGGTTTGTGGTCAAGACCAACAATGTAGCTACTAGATACTTTCATACCTAGAAGAAGCTCACACCAAAACATGCTAGGTGCAGGATTTCTTGGCCGAGTTTGATTATGTGCTGGAGTATAAGCCGGGCAAAGGTAACGTTGTAGCCGATGCCTTGAGCCGAAAATCCGGGCTTGCTGTAGTCACTTCAATAAGGTGGGACATTCGTGAGGCTATAAAAAAGGCATAAAACATGATCCAGCAGCCAAACAACTTATCGAATTAGCCAACCAGGTCAAGCGAGACGTTTTTGGGTAGAAGACGGCATATTGCTTACTACGGGTTGGCGAGTTTACGTGCTTAAGTTTGGAGACATTAGACGGAGGATCATAAGGGAGAGTCATGACACAATGTGGGCTGGTCATCCAGGCCAACATCGCACTATGGCTTTGGTTGAGTCAGTCTACTGATGGCCACGCATACGAGATAACATAGAGTGTTATGTGGAGACTTGTCTTGTCTGTTAACAAGACAAGGTTGAGCAACAGCAACCCGAAGGACTTTTGGATCCACTACCAGTTGCAAAGCATTATGGGAGAGCGTGACTATGGACTTTATCACTTGCCTACCGAAGCCCGACGGCTATGGTACTATTATGGTGGTCGTGGATAGATTTTCCAAATATGCCACCTTCATGCCCGCCTCACCACGTTGCACTGCCAAGGAAGCTGCCAAGCTATTCTTTAAGAACGTGGTGAAGTATTAGGGCTTACCAAGGCATACTATCAGTGATCGAGACCCCCGTTTTACTGGGAACTTTTGGAGAGAGTTATTCGACATACTTGGCACGGAACTGCAATATTCCACTAGTTTCTATCCTCAAACAGATGGACAAACAGAATGGGCCAATGTCTTACTAGAATGCTACTTGAGGCATTATGTAAGCGCGCATCAGAAAGATTGGGCAAGGCTCCTAGACATCGCCCAATTCTCTTATAACTTACAGCAAAGTGAGTCCACGGGGTGGACACCATTTGAGCTAGCTACAGGCCAACAGCCACAAACTCTACATTCATTACCAGCTGCGTTCAAGGGAAAGAGTTTGGGGGCTTATCATATGGCCAAATGATGGGAGGAGCAGCTCAACACTGCTAAGTCCTACTTGGATAGGGAAGCTAAGAAGATGAAGAAGTTTGCGGACCGTAAGCGGCATCCCACGGACTATAGAGTTGGGGACATGGTCACGGTGAAGTTTAACCCAAGACAGTTCAAGGCACTATGGGGCATGCATCAGAATCTGATTCGCAAGTATGAGGGGCCATTTAAGATCGTCGCCAAGGTAGGCAAGATCTCATACAAGCTTGACATGCCATTGTATCTTAAGATCTACCCTGTGTTCCATGCCAGCATGCTTAATCCATATCATGAAGATAAGGATGATCCGAGTAGAGGCCAATCAAGTCGAGCGCATATGACTATCACCGCCTCTTATGATCGGGAGATTGAGACTATTATAGATTACCAGTCCAGGCGAAGGGCAAAAAGTCACCGCTATGTTCCTCGTCCATTGGAAGGGGTAATCACCGGAAGAGGCCACATGGGAACGATATGAAGACTTATGGCAATTCAAAGATAAGATCCGAGAGTTTATGCAGCAGCATTGCGCCGTGGTCGCCGCAACATTAGGTGGGGGAGAGTGTAATGACCCGCCGTGTCATCATGCCACATAGGTGCCATTTGGCATGTATTAATGCCATGTGAAATCTTATATAGGAGGAAAAGCTAGCATTTGTGAGAAGATTCTAGAGAAGTATGGACCTTTCCTTTGGAAGACCCTAGATCCCTATCTATTTTTTAGGAAAGTCCTTGGAATCTTCTAGGCTTGTAGAGAATTCTAGAGAAAGCCCTTATCTTGTAAATATTAAGGACTTATGTAACTATTAATATTTACACACTAGCCCCTAGGAGACTAGTATATAAAGGGGACCATTCATTTGTAAATTCACCAAGGAAATAATTCAAGTTCCCTCTAATACAAAGCTTCCTTTAACAATTCTCTTGTGTTCTTTCTACCATTCTCTTGGCGATCTTGAGTGTATTAAGACTGACTTAGCATAGCAAAAACGTGAGCAAGTTGTGCAAGATCGTGAGTAAATTGTCAAGTACCGCACGTGTACTTACTTAATGACTAAGGACGAGACACATATCTTAAACAATTTATTTGAGCCCCGGTAATGGAAAACCTTCCCGTAGGAAGTGCTTTTCTCCTTCATGGGCCTATAAACACAAATTCGTGAAAATAGGCTAACCAGTTTTTGAACTGATAATTGAGAAATAGTCGGTATTTGCAAATTATTGAAAACTATTCACTAAAATATGGACAAAAATATCCTAGCCAAAACACAGAAAGTTTCAGAATAATATGCTGGATTATGGAGCTCCTGCATATAAATTTGCAGCATATTATGTTGGAACTCCAATATATTGATAAACTAATTCAAAGTTGTAGTAGGAAACCTAAATTGTTTAGGATTTGATATGTACTAGTTTATTTAATTCATGCCTAAATAGGATTTGTAGTCAGAATTAATATAGGAATAGGCTTTCCTTATTTTAGTTAAAATAGGTTTCATACTATTATAAATAAGGGTATAGGTAGCTTATTCTATGTGTGGAGGAAATAAAGAATCGTAGAGATCATTTATAGATTTATAATAAAATATTTTCCTTCACAGTACATTATGAAGTTCAATAGATTATGTTGGAATCTCGTATGTAAAAAATTCGAACTCCAACATATTATGATGGAATTTTTTCGGATTTTTAAGTATATTTTTGTTCAAATTTTATTTTTACACAAAAAGATGACTAAATTTCGATTACTTTTAAAACTGTGACTAATTTTAATTAGTAGTTATAACAAATTCTAAGTTGTTGGCCAATGGAATCAAGGTCTTAAGCAGTTTTCTGAGACAAATATAAGACACAGCCTAGATATTTTCAATATTGGAAAAAGTATACAAATATCTATGTAATTACATTTACACTTGGATGAAGCTTAACAGGATTAACGTCCACTATGATAATATGCTTGATCCAATCAAGGAGTTGGTGAGAAAGAAAAAGTTTTTTGGCTGAGAAAAGTTGGTCGCAAATGTTATTTCATTAATAGCTTTAGTTTGTATCACTGAACCCTAAACGCTATTCCCTGAAGAAGACATGTACGGTTAACATTTTCTCCTGTCCAATTTATATATTCCTTTGATTATGCAGTCAATTATTCTTCTGCCATCCAAATTTGCCTAATAATTTTTTGAAGAATGAATAGAAAATACAAAATATTTCTAAAGAAAATCAGGAGTTGAAAAAAAAAACCGTTCTACTTCTTCTTATTAATATATTTTTCTAATTAATTTTATTTTGTTTTTCTTCTTACCTCGTTGAAAGAAAACGTAAAATATTAAATGAAGTGTAATCATTTTCTAACATTTTCTTTAATAGTGAAGCGTTAAAAAATATGTAGCAAAAAATAAAGGTATATACCATTAGAAGAGTTAACTATAATACCAACACTAACAAGAACATTCAGAAACAAGAAAAAAACAGATGAAAGGAACAAAAGTAGGAGGAGGTGATGGAAATTGTTGAATTTAAAACACAAAAGAGAGAAAAAAAAAAAAAAAGCGTATCATATGAGAACTCAGTGGCACAAGTTCATTTGTGCTCGAATTATCTGATTAAATTTTGATGAAAATTGTTAGTAAACTGTATTTGTAAACTAATTCTGGAAAAACAAAGCAGAATAATATATATAAACAGAAAACGTAAAGAGATAGAAATCAATTCGAACCTACTGAATTCACAGTGTTTTCTTAAGGAATTTAATCCCCTCCTAGTACCCAAGGTTATGGACTCAGCCTCCATTGTAGAGCAGACAATACAAGTTTGTTTGGACGACTTCCAAGATACCTCTCCTCCACCAATAGTGAATACATATCCACTTGTGGACTTCGATTCAGCTGAACCGGTGATCCAATTTGCATCACAGTATCCCTCAATGACTGCAGGATATTTACTGTAGTGCAAAGCAAAGTCCTGGGTATGTACTAAATACCCCAAAACTCGTTTCATGGCCATCCAATGAGATTGACCTGGATTGCTCGTATATCGACTCAATTTACTTATAGCACAAGCTATATCTGGTCGTGTACAATTCATGATGTACATTAAGCAACCCAACACACGAGCATAATCCAATTGTGATATGCTTTGGCCTTTGTTCTTTGCTAATGCAAGATTCACGTCAATTGGAGTCTTTGCAACTTTAAAGCCCAAGTGCTTGAATTTTTCAAGTACTGTCTTAATATAATGAGATTGTGACAATGCCAGACCTTGAGAAGTCTTATGAATGTTAATTCCCAAAATTAAATCAGCAACTCCCAAGTCTTTCATATCAAACTTGCCAGTTAGCATGCGCTTAGTAGCATTTATGTTGGCAATGTCATTACTCATTATCAGCATATCATCCATATATAAGCAAATAATGACTATGTGATTTGGAACATTTTTAATGTACACACATTTATCACATTCATTTATTTTAAAACCATTTGACAACATTGTTTGGTCAAATTTTGCATGCTATTGTTTGGGTGCTTGTTTTAGTCCGTAAAGGGACTTAACAAGTCTACATACCTTCTTTTCTTTACCTGGAACCACAAACTCTTCAGGTTGTTCTATGCAAATTTCTTCCTCCAACTCTCCATTTAAGAAGGCTGTCTTAACATCCATTTGATGAATTTCAAGATCATAAACTGCAGCTAACGTTACTAACGTTCGTATGGATGTAATTCTTGTAACTGGAGAGTATGTATCGAAATAGTCAAGACCTTCTCGTTGTCTATACTCTTTGACCACAAGTCTTGCCTTAAATTTGTCAATAGTGCCATCATCTTTCATTTTCCTCTTAAAGATCCATTTAGAACCCAACGGTTTATTTCTAGGATGAAGATCAACCAATCCCATGTATGGTTGTTCAGTATGGATTCTATTTCACTATTGACTGCCTCTTTCCAAAATAATGATTTCGAAGAAGACATAGCTTCTTTAAATGTTTGAGGCTCATTTTCCAATAAGAAAGTCACATAATCTGGTCCAAATGAAGTAGACGTTCTTTGACGTTTACTACGTCTTGGATCCTCCTAATTAAGTGTACTTTCTTTTGTTTCTTCCCGAGGTCGTTTAGATCCTTCACCAATTGACTCACATTCCTTTTTATACGGATATATATTTTCAAAGAACTCAGCATTATCTGATTCTATAACCGTATTATTATGAATGTCGGGATTTTCTGATTTATGAACCAGAAATCGATATGCTTTACTATTAGTCGCATATCCTATGAAAACACAATCAACGGTTTTCGGTCCTATTTTTACCCTTTTGGGTTTAGGAACTTGCACTTTTGCCAAACATCCCCACACTTTAAAATAATTCAAGTTGGGCTTCCTTCATTTCCATTTTTCATATGGAATGGATTGTGTTTTGCTATGGGGTACTCGATTTAGTATTCAGCTAGCTGTAAGAACGTCTTCCCCCCACAAGTTCTGTGGCAAACCAGAACTTATCAATAATGCGTTCATCATCTCCTTTAATGAACGATTCTTTCTTTCTGCAATCCCATTGGATTGGGGCGTGTAAGGGGCCGTAGTTTGATGAATAATTTCATATTCTAAACATGTTTCTTCAAAAGGAGATTCATATTCACCACCCCTATCACTTCTTATCATTTTGATTTTCTTGTTAAGTTGCGTTTCAACTTCATTTTTGTATTGCTTGAATGCGTCTATTGCTTCATCTTTACTATTAAGTAAGTAAACATAGCAATATCGAGTACTATCGTCAATAAAGGTTATGAAATACTTCTTTCCACCGCGAGATGGTATTGACTTCATGTCACAAATATCTGTGTGAATTAAGTGTAAAGGATTTGAATTCCTTTCAACTGACTTATAAGGATGTTTAACATACTTAGATTCCACACATACTTGACATTTTAATTTGTCACATTCAAACTTAGGCAATACTTCCAAATTAATCATTTTCCGCAAGATTTTATAATTAACATGACCCAAACGTATATGCCATAATTCATTTGACTCAAGTAAGTAAGGCGAAGCTGAGATTTTATTATTATTTTCAACAACCATTACATTCAGCTTGAAAAGGCCCTCAGTGAGGTAACCTTTTCCTACAAACATTTCGTTCTTACTTATTACAACCTTATCGGAAACAAAAACACATTTAAAATCATTCTTAACAAGAAGTCCAGCAGAGACTAAATTCTTCCTAATCTCGGGAACATGAAGGACGTTGTTCAAAGTCACCACTTTGCCGGAAGTAATTTTGAGAAATATTTTTCTACATCCTTCAATCTTGGCCTTTGCAGCATTCCCCATAGAAAGCGTCTCATCGGGTCCAACAGGAGCATAAGTAGCAAAAGCTTCTCTAACAGCACAAACATGGCGAGTGGCTCCAGAATCAATCCACCACTCTTTAGGATTGCCCACCAAGTTGCATTCGGAAAGCATGGCACACAAGTCATCAACATCATCATGCTTTTCAACCATGTTTGCTTGAACCTTCTTCTTGTCTTTCTTCGGAGCACGACACTCCGTAGATTTGTATCCGGCTTTTCCACAGTTGTAGCAATTTCCACTGAACCGCTTCTTGCTTGGGTTGTATTTTGGTCCAGAAGCCTTCTTCCTCTTTTTGTTCTCTTCAACAATATTAGCTCCCATTATTGTTGAGTTTCCACGGCCTCTCTTTTCAGCAGCTTTGTTGTCCTCTTCGATTCTCAACCGAACAATGAGATCTTCAAGGGACATCTCCTTGCATTTGTGTTTCAAGTAGTTTTTGAAGTCCTTCCACAAAGGAGGCAACTTCTCAATCATCCCCGCTACTTGGAATGCTTCATTTGTGACAAGACCTTCAATGAAATTTCTATTAGTAAAAATACTAAGATTACTATTAACAAATAAATTTGGTCCAAAAAATTAATCAATCAATCATTTGACCAAATCCGAATCCGAATCCGAATCAGCCGAAGCCGAGCGAGCGACGACGACGCGAGGCTTGCCTTCTTCTCAACTCTTTAAGAGCTAGAAGAAGAGCAATTGCTTATATACCCATAAAAAACCTCTTCCTCTTCCAATATGGGACAATGTCCCTTTGCCAAGGGGGGAAACTTGAAATTTCACTCAAAAATTTCATTTCCCTCTATTTCCCATTCACCCTCTTTTAAGTATTTCATATACTTAAATACATAAAACCCCAACAAAAATAAAGTTGTTGATTTGAGTAAAAATATGGTCTTTCTTTTTCTCATTGAGAAAAAGCCAAAATAGCATCAATAAGGTGGTTATGATAATAATAATTTTATTATAATGGAATTTTACTTTAGCTTAGAATATTATAGGTAATAAGCAACGGCCATTAGACAACCGTCCCTACAAATACAATCATCATCTTAAAGTTTTCTTTTTGTATTGGCAAACATCCCATCACTTGTATCAATTTGCACTAGTTTAATTTGGTTTCATGATTCTCTTCCTCAATTATTATATATGCTTCAATTTTATAATATATCAAATTATTAGAAAGATTTTCTTTTAAGAATATCTAAAGCTTTTAATTTCCTTTCCTATTTAACTTTGTTAGAAAGAAAATTTGGAAGGAATGTCTAGAACAAAATGTGGAGAGTATATAATAGTTCCACAAAATTATTTAAAAAAGACTTAACTTTTATGATATGCTAAAAATATAAAACCCTTTTTACCTGTCAATCCAACTGTATATTGAAGCATAATAATTAACCACTTTACAAACACTTTTTTTTTAAGCAAAGTGATTCCACATGCCACAAAATTTATTGCAAAGGTGAAATGTGCAAAAATACTGAAAGGCAAATTATGTACACAACTTTTGTTGGTTAATGATTGTACCTTTGCCTTCTAACCATTTTGTACTTAACTTGATCTTAGATTGTACTTTATTAATTGAAATAACAAATAACTTCTCCCAAAAAACGTTAACAGCTTGTTTGGATGGTTGTTATAATTTGTATTATCGTATTTTTAGTTTAAATATAATATTTTATTTTGATTGTTACTTAAATATTTTTATTACATCGTATCGTCAAATTCGTATTACATAACAACTGAAAGTGTCACTTTTATAACGACCGATGGTCGCGTCGTTGCTATATTTTTTCTCTCATCTTGCCCTTTCTTATTACAGCTTGTTTGGATGGTTGTTACCTATTGTATTGTATCGTATTGTTACTTTAAATATAATATTTATTTTGATAGTTACTTAAATTTTATTGTATCGTATCGTTAAATCCGTTGTTACGTAACGATAAAATGTGCCACTTTATGTAACGAGCGATTTAGTGTGGTCGCGCCGTTACCTAGTCTTTCTCTCTCAATCTCACCCTTCGTTATTATTAAATAATTTTATTTTATCATTTACCCTACCTTTTTATATACTGTATCATAATTTTTCTTTATAATATTGCAAGTTTATTCATCATATTACTGGTGCGTGACACCATGAAACAACGGCAAAACAACACAATTCATCCAAACATTGTATTCATCAAACGATACAATACACTACAATACGATACGATACGATACATTATGAAACGATATGTAACAACCATCCAAACAACCTGTTATTGAATAATAATCATATTTTATCCTTTATTCTATCTTTTTATATAGTATTTCTACCACATACCCTATTTTTTTTTTTGTAATATTACAAGTTTATTTTTTATATTATCGGTACATGACATGATGAAACGATAACAAACGATACAATATAATATGGTACAAATATATCAAAATATTATATCCATCAAATAACATAGTAAAATATAATATAATAATAAATTATGAAACGATATCTAAGTTACTCATATTTTCTACTAAACTTTTATGAAGTGGGAAGAGTCAAGACTCCTATAATTCTGAGGTCACAATTCGGATCCGTTTAGAACCTGGAAGGGTCAACCTTAGTTTGTCCTTTTTTTGTCTCCTTCTCCCCAATTTAATCTTTATTTTTCCTTTTTATTCTTCAGATTTTTTTTTTGGTTCTTCCTTTTTCTTTTATTCTTTTATTCTCTATTCTTTTTCCCCCACTTATAGCTTACTACCACTACTCTCTTTCTACTGAAATCCTGAAGAAAAAAACAAAGACCAAAATTTTCTTGAAGATATTTCCAGTTTTAAGGTTGTGGGGTGGGTTCTAATTTGACAAATTTTTTACAAATACAAAAACCTTTTTAATGTTGTCTGAAAATATGTTGAAAGGCGGTTGGGTTAGTTTCTGTTGTTTTAACCCACTTGTCCTACAATAAAATTATCACAAACCAAACTCTTTGTTTTGTCCTGTTTTTTTTTTTTTTAACTAATATAGGAAAATCTTTTTTCTGCTCTGCTTTAGCTTCACTTCCACACTGTTAGAATATTCCCTCTTTCAATCTTTTCTCAAAAGTTACAATCTTTTCTACTTTGGATCCCTCAATTTTGTATTTTTTTACTATCAATGATAATGACTTCTTTCCTATGTACATAAAGTTTTACTTTTTCTTAAGGATTGATAGTATTTAGATCTGTGGATTTGGTGGAAATTCAGTTTTTAAGTTATTCCCTGTTCTTAATTTACAGGTATAGTTCAAAATTGATTGACTTGTGTGCAGTGTTGGAAAAGATGAATGGTGCTGTTTTAGTTGCGCTTGCTGCAACCATTGGAAATTTTTTGCAGGGTTGGGATAATGCTACTATTGCTGGTACACATTCTTTATTCATTGTTGTTGTTATTATCTTTCCAATTAATTAAATTTGTTTTGATGGAATAACATTTATATGATTGTTATTTTATTGAAGTTGTCAGATAGTTCAATGAAGTGTTTCTGCTATTGCAGCTATTAAATTGTTTTCTTCTCATTGTGAATTTACTACTAAAGTCCTTTACATGTTCTTGCATATTATTTATTACTACTATTTTTTATCCATATGTATTCCTAGTTGCATTCTTTTCTCAAATACGTGTAGAATTAGTACTGTTTTTTTTTATCTATGTCTTCCTAGTTTCGAAGTAGAGCCAGAATTTTAATTTTATGGGTTATGAGTTTTAGAATGGCGAATTAAGTACGAATAACTAGGTTCTAAATTTAATATTTGTACATATTTAACAAATGCATCAAAAGCTATTGGGTTCGGCTGAATCGGCACTCGGGCTTCTAGCTCTGCCCCTGTCCTAGTTGCATTCTTTTCTCAAACATGTTTAAAATTAAGGTACTAGAAGAGTCATGCATTAATTCTTGGTGTTCTAACTATTTAAACTTGCAGGAGCTGTTGTATACATAAAGAAGGAACTTACTTTGGATGCTTCAGTGGAAGGACTTGTTGTCGCTATGTCACTCATTGGAGCGACGCTTGTCACAACTTGTTCTGGACCCATATCTGACAGCTTTGGTCGTCGCCCTATGCTTATTCTGTCATCCATGTTTTATTTCCTCAGTGGCTTAATAATGTTGTGGTCACCTAATGTCTATGTCCTGCTTATAGCTAGACTCTTAGATGGGTTTGGGATTGGATTAGCTGTTACACTTGTCCCATTATATATTTCTGAGACTGCTCCATCGGAAATACGAGGGTCACTGAATACTCTTCCGCAGTTCACTGGTTCTGGTGGAATGTTCTTGGCCTACTGCATGATTTTTGGAATGTCCTTGATGACCTCGCCGAGTTGGCGATTGATGTTGGGTGTTCTTTCAATTCCTTCTCTCATCTATTTCGTATTAACTGTACTTTATTTGCCTGAATCTCCTCGATGGCTGGTCAGTAAAGGAAGAATGCTTGAAGCAAAAAAAGTTTTGCAGCAATTGCGTGGCATGGAGGATGTTTCAGGTATGCTATCTGCTATTTGTTGGCAAAAAATTACATTTTGTATCAGCTGGCTATTTAAATGTTGGGAAAGTGTTGACTGTGTCCCATGCCTTCTCAAGGACAATAAGCAACATCTAGGCTTTTTCTATTTCCTTATGCTTTGATGTTGTATTATCTATTTGACAAGTAAAACCTATTGAGAAAAAACTTGTACAACATGCTTTGGTACTGTATGTAATTGGACTCAAGACGCATGTGCTTCATGCTGGCTTGAATAAATTGTGACAGGTACAGTATAGATAAGACTAAATTTTTGCTAGTGATGGAGTTAAAGCGTCCCTTTGGGAACATTGATAAAATGGAGTTAGAGCCACACATCCATTTCTTGCCAGGGGTATAGTGTACACATATTATCTTTCTCTTCACGCTTCCAGGAACATGTTTGAATATGTATTCATGTGACATCCTCCCACCCAAAGCAAGGTTTTGCATTGTAGACTAGCAGTACCACTCTCTTTTTACTCTGTTTAGCCGGAAAGAAGTGAAAGGGTGCCCATATTCTATCACTCTACTTTGATTTTCTTGAAGAAGAAAGGGTGCTAGGTTAGCAATTTGTGCACCCATCTTGTGGGTTCATTCTTCTCCACCTAGCTTGGAGGTGGGAGGATTCAGTGTTTGCGACTGTGAAGATTAATTAACTTCATTCCCCTATCGTCCCATTAGAGTTTGTCTGTAGAATACCCTTCTTTTAAATTCTTTCTATATATTGATCTGGTGAATCCTATTCAGTGAAAGGCACTGATTTCATCATATTGATTTTGTTGATTATTCTGTGTAAAGGGGAGATGGCATTGCTAGTTGAAAGTTCAGCAGTTGGTGGTGAACCATAAATAGAAGAGTATATCATTGGTCCACCACATGACCACATAAACATGTCTCAATATGCTATACCAAATCAGATCTGTACACAATATGTAGTTGTTCTACCAACATATGCTGCCACTCGTGTTCCCTGGCTCCTTCCTTGTTGGTTTTATTTATTTGGGGTTAATAGCTCTCTCTTTTTCTCGTCCCTAGACAGTAGACTACTCTTCTTATAAGTTCTTTCATATACATCTGGTGAATCCTATTTTGTTGAAGGTACTGATTTCATCATATTGACTTTTTGTTGATTATTCTGTGCATAGGGGAGATGGCATTACTTGTTGAAGGTTTGGCGGTTGGTAATGATCCATCAATAGAAGAGTATATCATTGGTCCAGCTAATGAGCTTACTGAAGATCAGGAGCTGACTACTGATAAAGATCATATCAAGTTGTATGGCCCAGAGGAAGGCCTCTCGTGGGTGGCAAAGCCAGTTCCTGCACAGAGTAGTCTCGCTCTTGTGTCCAGGCAAGGGAGCATGGTGCAGCAGAGTGTGCCTCTTATGGATCCTCTTGTGACTCTTTTTGGTAGCATCCATGAAAAGCTCCCTGATACTGGAAGTATGAGAAGCATGCTATTTCCCAATTTCGGCAGCATGATCAGCACCATGGATCCTCACATCAAAGACGATCACTGGGATGAGGAGAGTCTGCAGAGAGAAGGTGATGGTTATCCATCAGATGGTAGCGGTGCAGACTCTGATGACAATCTACAAAGTCCATTGATATCACGTCAAACAACTGCCGTCGAAAACATGGTCCCTCCTCCCCATGGCAGCACTCTGAGCGTGAGGCGGCATAGCAGCCTCATGCAAGGCAATGCTGGAGAAGGGGTAGGCAGCATGGGAATTGGTGGTGGTTGGCAGTTGGCATGGAAATGGTCTGAGAGAGAAGGTGAAGATGGAAATAAAGAAGGAGGTTTCAAAAGGATATATTTGCATCAGGAGGGTGTCCCTGGCTCTCGGCGTGGGTCTCTTGTTTCAGTTCCTGGTGGTGATATTCCTGAAGATGGTGAATTCATACAGGCTGCTGCTTTGGTAAGTCAGCCTGCACTTTACTCCAAGGAACTTATGGGTCAGCATCCCGTTGGACCAGCGATGGTCCATCCATCTGAAACTGCGTCAAAAGGTCCCAGTTGGGCTGCTCTTCTTGAACCAGGAGTCAAAAGTGCGCTCATTGTTGGAATTGGAATTCAAATATTGCAACAGGTGGAGTACTATGCTTTTCTCATTCTGTTGCTTCTTTTGGTTGTTTTACTATGATTCAATTTAATAGCCCTGAAGTTTCAGCATGCAGTCCTTGAATGCTGATGAAATGGACTTATTTTCGAGTTTTAAATATGCTACTCCCTCCGTCCCAATTTATGTGGTGGTATTTGATTGGGCACAAAATTTAAGATAGAAAGGAAGAAAGACTTTTGAAACTTGTAGTCTAAAAATTCATTTGGCTGTATAGAAAGATTTTATTATTTTGGATAGGCTAAAAAGGAAAGAATGTCACATAAAATAGAACAGAGGGAGTACATCTTTGCAGTTAAGCGTTCTGTTTCCTGCTTAACCATAAGTATATTTCGGGATGGGGGTCAGAGTAGGAACATGTAAGGGTTGCTTGATCAAACTACACAGTAAATCCTCTCATCAATTATCTGGAAACAGATAAAAGGAGCTTACCTTAATACATCTAATTTAATAAGGTTTAAGGAAAGACTTCAATGCGTGTCTGTCTGAATACCATGCAACCAATAGCTCTGCAGTTTTTATATTCTGGTTTTGTCCTTTTTCCCGCTGAGTTCACCTTTGTTGATGGGGTGGGGATGAATCTTTTTCTTCATTACTGTAATTTCTGTTGTTATCATTTGCAGAGTCTCTTCCTTGCACTCTCTCCATTATATAGTTTTATAAGGAGAACTACCTCGTAACTAACTAATCTCAAATTCTTGAGGCATTGCTCACTGTTCGTTAGACATCAAGGCACGGTATTTCGCCATCTTACGACTGTAATATTTTGTTTGCAGTTTTCTGGTATAAATGGAGTGATGTACTACACTCCTCAAATTCTTGAGCAGGCAGGTGTAGGAGTTCTTCTTTCTAACTTTGGCATTGCATCAGACTCAGCATCCTTCCTCATCAGTGCGTTAACAAACTTTCTGATGCTCCCTTCTGTAGCTATTGCAATGCGATTCATGGACGTTGCTGGCAGAAGGTAATCTCTTCTTAATTCCTTTATTCTGTTTTAGATTAAGGGTGGTTTTGATCATGTACTCAGAATGTGGTGCTGGAAAATCCATGCAATATATGCGATGAGTCTTGAATTGTATGTCAGAAGATATTTTGCTTTGTACTGGTTTTTGTAGTATCCTCAGATTTTTTTAAAGCCATATATATCCACGGTGGGAAAATCCATCCACTATGTGCAATGAGACCAAAATTTCAAATTGGTTGGCTTTTGAGTTGTATTTCGTGACAAATAGTACTCTCTCTACCCCAACTTACATGACGAAGATGTTACATCATTCCACAAAAAATATTACTCCCTCCGGTCCACAATAAGTGACCAATTTGCTTTTTCATTTTGGTCCAAAATAAGTGTCCATTTATATAATCAAGAAAAAATCCAATTTGTTTTTCCAATATTACCCTTATGTACGTATCCCTAAAAAGTCATTTACTCCTCACATTTGAGAAGAGAAGTAAGTGCTACTATAATTATGGCAACATTTAATGAAGGGTAGTTTAGTCACACTAACTATTTTTGTCTAGAATTTAGTATTCCTTAATGGGTGTGCCCAAAGCGAATTGGTCACTTATTGTGGACCGGAGGGAGTAGTTATGCAAAGTTTTACACCTTTTAAGAATTCAAATTCAATAGCTAATTCAATTTAAACGTAGATGGGATGGTCTCTGTCAAGCTAACTTTTCAACTAGTATTGCTTTAAAACATTTTCTGATTACTACTTGTACATATACAAGCCATATAACATCTTGAATTTCATGCCAGTCAAATGTTGTCAAATAAACTAGGAAGGAGGAAAGTTTTCATTTCTTAGGCTAATCAAGTAGTTAGCCATATTTTTTCTGACAACTTTCTGATACTTTTATCTAATGCTATTGAAATTGGAACTGTTTTCTCTTAGGAGTAGGGATCGAACTTATCATGTGGTATTTGATTAACCTATTCTTGTTTGTTCAATTAAGTGCGAGTTTAACTTTTAAATAATCTAAAAAAGAAAGAACACTACTCCTATTAGATAGTATTTGGTTACGGCTAATAATTTCCAACAGTGGCTTCAAAGGTTGAAAGGGCAAAATTTTCTTCCTGGCATTATTATGCCATTTTAACATAAGTGTTTTGATTAAAAGGGTGTTCGAGGGCTTAACCGATTAAGTGGAGCTCTGGTCTTATTTGACCATAATTCTATAACATTAACCACTATCTCAAGGCTTTTGTCGGTTTTTGCATTGGCTCTTTGGTCTTTGCTCAGCTGGTTCCAATATCTCATTAATCATTCTAAATTAAATGCTTTGGTGGCTCATGCCTACTGGATTATAGTAAAGAAATACAAACTCTTCATCATCCTATTTTTTCTTTTATGGTTTATTAATGTGTCATTAAATGATGAACTGCAGGACACTTCTTCTGTACACTATCCCAGTTCTCATACTATCCCTCATCTTGCTGGTCATCGGTAACACTGTCAACCTCGGGAGTGTAGCTCATGCTGTAGTTTCTACTGTTTGCGTGATTCTCTACTTTTGCTTCTTTGTAACTGGCTATGGGCCGATCCCAAATATCCTCTGCGCGGAAATCTTTCCCACGAGGGTTCGTGGTTTGTGCATTGCCATATGTGCTCTGGTTTTCTGGATATGCGATGTCATTGTGACTTACACACTGCCCGTGATGCTCAATTCGATTGGCTTAGCTGGAGTGTTTGGTATTTATGCGGTTGTATGTGTCATTTCTTGGTTTTTTGTCTTCTTGAGGGTTCCTGAAACCAAAGGCATGCCCTTAGAAGTCATTACAGAGTTTTTCGCTGTTGGTGCAAGACAAGCTGCTATGGCGAAGCACGAGTAGTTTTAAGGCATCTTCAGTTGGAGAATGGATAATTTAGTAACTTGTAGAAAATAAGATTTATTATTTCTCTAGGCTGTCCATTTTATATCCATCTAGCTCTGGAATTTCTCATTCGTATAAGTTGAGAAGTTGTATCCCATTTTATGCATCATGACAATGTCCATATAGTAGAATCTCTAAATTGATTGTTTTCTTTTTTCCTTCCAAAAGGTAGGAATATACATTTGCTCATATTGTGACTTGCAAAGTGAGGAAATATGTTTTTAAACAGAAATAAAGGTTATATATATATGAATTGACATATGGGCTCCAAGTCCACTTTCAACCCGTTATCACCGGCCCATTATGAAGAAAGCCATATATTCAAGAGCAAAATTCATTGGAAATTTTATCTCATATAGTAAAGGTATACACCCTATTAATTATAAATTAAAATTATTATTTTTTATAGCTACCTTTTATATTTTATAGCAAAATAAGTATGGTATATACTATCATTGAGATATGAAATAGCTATTTATGTTTTTCTTCTCTCTTTCTTTCAATTAACAAAAGATTCTCTCTCAGATTTTTTCTTCTTTCTCTCTCTCTTCCTTCTCTCTCTTTGAGCAACTCAAGCCCTAGTATTGATGGCCGGCAAAAAAGAAGAATCTCTCTCTCTTTGAGCAACTCAAGATACACGCCCTAGTATTGATGGCCGACGAGACACTAGAATAGAGTAGAAGGCAGCTATGTAACAGAAACGAGTGAATTTTTCGAACGGAAAGGAGTAATGTGATGAGCTCTTATCATAAATTTGTTGTACGGATCCGACGAACTTTTTTCTCTTCTTGGCTGGAAAACCCCATCTACGACGAACTTTCTTACTCTTTAAATCAATGAAAATAAATATGCTAGATGATGAAAATATTAGCTGCATTGAATTAGGATTCTTTCATCTGCCATCAGCTATAACATGTTGTAGGTGTGCGCATTTTTTTGCTTAATAAATAGGAATGATCATTTAGTCTACAGTAGTTATTACATGTTCAGTTTGGCAAAATTTTTTTAAAGCTCCACCTCTATATCAGTTTTGGTCCTTTGAGATGCCACCAATAATAACATTTATGGGTAAACTTTTTATTGTACTTATAAAAGTGCAAAATAAAGTGCCAGATCAATTTAACAATTTTCTCTTCTTTCTATAAGAAATACCATTTTCCCCACATTATGTATTGTCTCTTTTCATTTGTCATATTTTGCTCGGCAACATCTTGATACGTAAATTAATTTCTTTTTCATTTTTCTCATGTCTCCTACCATCTAGAGGCTTGTATTTATGGGACAACTGTGTACTATAATATTAACTTTCTGCAAAAGAACCATTAAAATTACTTTATGGTCTATTTGCCAACGGAAGGTTTTATTGTTTTCCAATTGATTAATCCTTAGGGGTTTTGTCTATTCTAGAATGTTTTCTTTTTAAACAAAGGATAGAAGTTTGATAAGAAAGTGTAGTGATATATACTCATTTGTGATAGGAGTAGTACGATTCTTTTTCTTATTTATCATATCTCAGAATACAAAATAATGTGATTGTTGGGACATCGGATACACTATTTTTTTTACAACATGCACGTTTGTATTCACTGTCTTTAATTAGATGTAATTTTTGGCTTGTGTAGATACATTTTTTCTGCTTTGTTTGAGATGTACTGCAAAATGAGACTTTTATTGAATCCTAATTTGTATGATCCTCTGTTTTTCTCATTATCATGTTGAACAATTTTTATATCATTATTTTTCGTTATTTTCAATTGTTTTCTTTGGTTGTTTAAGCTATATATATAAATTGGTGTTTTTGTTTGCATTACGCAATAAATTTTTTACAAAGTACTTTACATTGATTTGATAAAGTATTACTACTGAAAAGAAAAAAGTGAAATGAAATTGCTGGATATATAATTGTTCATGGTCTTATGTACATAGATTGACAAATTAAATGAAATGGCATAATTTTTGTAGCTTTTCCATCCCTTGTACCATTGTTAGCCTCTCAATTACTCATGCAAGGACACTGTTTTGTATATTTTCGTTTCTTTTTTAAAACTCCAAGCAAATATTTTTACTATTTTGTTTTATACAAATATTTTAGTAGTTGTCCCTGAACGAGGAAGGCACTTATGTTGGGAGTGAAAAATACATGACTGAGTTCACGTATAAAATCAGAACAGTGAGGAAATATCAACAACAATCCCCGAAGGGTTCAAATAGCTGGCATGAAACCCAAATATGGCAATCAGCCCAAGTTAATGATAACAAGCAAATTTCAGTCAAATACGCAATAAATTCATCAATCGGGACGGACCAAGTCACAATCCCCAACAGTGCTCTACCCCACGCTCGCTATCCGGCGTGCAAGTCACCTCAATATAGCACTACGATGTGCAAATACGGGATTTCAAACCCTCAGGATATCATTTACAATCATTACTCACCTCAAACCGGCCAAAGCTCTAGCTCGCTATGCCCTTGTCTCACAAATCGGCCTCCTCGCGCGTCGAATCTGACCAAAACCAGAACGAATACGTCACAATATGCTAAGGGAACAAAGCCCAAGCGAAAACAATCGAAAAATATCAAAAATCCCGAAATTGGCAAAACCCGAGCCCCGGGCCCACTTCTCGAAATCCGACGAAACTCACAAAATCCGACAACCCATTCAACCACGAGTCTAACCATATCAAAATTACCAATTTCCGATAACATTTCGACCCTCAAATCCTCAAATATATCCAAGAGGGTTTTCAAACTTTTCCAACTTAAAATCACCAATTACATGTTAAAAATAACAATGGATTCGGGTAATCTAACCAAAATTGAGTTAAGAACACTTACCCCGATGTTTTTCTTGAAAATCTCTCGAAAAATCGCCTCACCCGAGCTCCCTTGGTCCAAAAATGGAAGAGTGAGACGAGTTTGGACTTTATTCTACTGCCCAGGGATTTGTTCTNACGCATTTGATAAAAAACCAACCAAATCACCTCCGAATGACTTGAAATTTTACACACACATCCCAAATCACATAACGAAGCTACAGAAACTCTCGGAATTTCATTCCGACCCTCGGATCAAAATCTCACCTATCAACCGGAAATCGCCAAAATACTAACTTCGCCAATTCAAGCCTAATTCTACACCGAACCTCCAAAACCACTTCCGATCACACTCCTAAGTCATAAATCACCCAACGAAGCTAACCAAATCATAAAAATTAAGATCCGAACTCATATACAAATAAGTCAACTCTTGGTCAAACTTTTCAAATTCAAAGCTTTCAACTGAGACTGTTCTTTCAAATTCATTCCAAATTTTCCTGAAAATCAAAACCAACGACCTACATCAGTCATAATACATTACACGGGGCAAGTCATGCCCGAGAACTGGCGATCAAAGTGCTAAAGCTCAAAACGACCGGTCGGGTCGTTACATTTTAACTTCATTCATAAGAGGTAGTATTATGGATATTTAATAATATTAATTGTACGTGCAGTTTAATATTTAATTTATAGCCCAGTCAAATATTTTTTGAATATATATGCATAAATATATAATTGTAAATACATTATGTAAATACTAATATGGGATACACGTGCAACGCACGTGCCCAAATACTAGTAATTATGTATATGATAGCCATATAGGAAGTTAATAACCACTAAACAATAGTAGTTTCTAAAAATTTCTCAAATTCATTTATAGCCATTCGGGCAAACTTGTAATACCCGATAGCCACAAAATGATATCATACAAGTCATAGCCTAAAAATAATAACAATGGCTTGAATGAGTAAAACCCGACTACAGAGATGGCTGATCTCACCACACTGCACCCAAACGATGAAAAAAGATAGTCAATGATATTCTTTCACTAAAACTTAACAATTACGGTAATTACTTCATTCAAGGGAAGATTTATCACGTACTCGATCCCCAATTGGGGTCGAGTCTTGAATTCATGTAATTCAATAGGGAGAACACATTATTTCTTATCATATGTATTCGCTCGTCGTTGTGTGGTGCTTCATTATTAAGTTGGCAGGTTTTAATTGGAAATAAAATGTACAGTATATGATAATAAATGTGTATATTTGACCAAACTCTAAATTAGTTAACAAATTTGAGAAAATTCTGTCTTCAGTTCGCCCCTCTTTCTTTTAGTCCCATGACGTTGGTGCGAAGGAATGCTCGAGTTGCCATCTCGTGACTATGTTAGAGGTAAAATAATTGCTATATAGCTAGAGTTCCCCTTAATGATAAATTTGAATTAATTTGTTCTAATTGGAATTATCTTTTTGAATTGTCGAAGTTTTATGATTGTTCTTTCTCAGATAACTATGTATAACGTTGAAATATATACTAAATAGACTGTCACTATACAATTTTTATACAATAGACTGTCACTATACAAAATATATACAAAATAGGCTATCACTATACAATTTTTATATACAATAGACTGTCACTATACAAAATTTATACTAAATAGTCTGTCACTATATAAAATATATACAAAATAGACTGTACCTATACAAAAAAATACAAAATAGATTGTCACTATAAAATTTATGGATAGTAACATTTTGGGCTATTAAATGTAATATATGTTTGGGCCTGGGGGACATTTCAGGTCAATGAGGAAAAACATGGGCTATTAAAATTTGGAGGGGCTATAGAGCGTAGTTTTCTCCTACAAATTGTACAGCGTAGCCAGTTTTACTCGTGGCTATAAAAAAATAGCCACCGATCCAAATATAATCGATTTCTAGCCATTTTAACTTAAAATATATTGGTAAATGACTGAATTGCCCTTGACCTTTCTAACATACTGTTTAGTTACTTTTTATCGCTTACAGCAATTGTACGGATTTCGCTTTCCTGAGAGAGCACTTTTCTTCGAATCTTGTCTGGCTTTCGGCCAATTTTCTTCAAAATTAGGGTGAGTTTTATTTTTTACAATAATGTGTTTGAATTTTCGTTGTTATTAATGGTTCTTTAGGTTTAATTTTGATTTCCGTACCGTTAGGGTTTAAATATTTGTTGTATTTTAACTTTTACGATTTTTTCTCTATTCATTAGTTTGTCTTATTTCTGGTAATTTTGTTACTCTGTTATTAGTTTTATGTTGTAATGTTGTCACATGACAGACTTCCAGTATAATATACTTGATAAAAAATATAGTTGAGTTTTGTTTCATTCCAGTATATTTTACGGGACGTCTGCTGTGTGTGAATAGTAGACGTCTACTGTGTGGGTTTTGATTATATTTTTTGTTTATTAAATTTAGTAAAATTTTGTCCAGTATATTATACTGCAAGTCTGTCATGTAGTATCTTCCAGTATAACATACTAGAAGAATATTATTATATAGTTGAGTTTGTTTCATTCTAGTATATTTTACGGGACGTCTGCTGTGTGTAAGCTTTTTCTCCAGTATATTATACTGGATGAGTTCCGTTTAGACTAAAATTTTGTTTTATTTGTCATTATTTTTTTTGAGTAATTATTTGTCTTCTTTTTTTATATTATTCTCTTTGTCCCCGTATATAATCCTTAAGCTTTATCTCTAGTATGTTATACTGGATGATTATTATACTTTGCTTTTTGATTATGTTTCTTCTGTATGGCCCAGTATTTGTTTCTCGAGTTTCATATCTTGTAATTTATTGTGATCCAGTATATTATGCTGGAAGACTGCAATCTGTAGACTTTGTGATGTTAATTTTAGTGATGAGTTTTATTTATAATTTATTTCTCATATATATACTGGATTATGATTGTGTTTACTTATCTAATTTTTTATATGTTTTTTTTTTCATTATTTTATAGAAATGGAATCTTCAAGTAGGATATTGAAGGTACGTATTTCTGAAATGTTGAAATTTTTATCTTAAAATTATATGAAATGTTGCTTATATGTGTTGTATTTTGATTTTAGGAGGGAGATAGATTTTATGATTTTAAGAAGTGGTTTCCTGCTGATTGTTATTGGAAAGGCGATCGAAATTTTAAGAAAACTATTTTTTCGTTTTTGTGTGGAACTCCAATGGATCAATTAAAGAATGGTGTATTTGGGAAATTTTTAGAATTGAATGAGGTGGGTCACTCTGAGAAGTTGACTCACTGTATGTTGCTTTCCCAAGTATTTTACAAGGATAAAACCAAAATGGTTTTTAGAGTTTTTGGGAATGACGTAAAATTTACAGAAGATGATTTCCATTCTATTACCGGGCTAAAGATTGAGGCATCTGATTATAGTTTTGTTGGTGATAGATAGAACCGTTTGAAGGAACGGTATTTCTCTGATGTTAAGAAGGGTTTGAAGGTAGATAATTTGTATGAGTTTATGAAAAAGCGTTCTCGACTCCGTGCTGGTGCAGCAGATGATGTAAGTGTTGATGTCAGGTCTGTGATGAAGATGCAGTAAAGCTTGCTGAGATTTATATATTAGAAGCTGTTCTTTTGGGTAAAGAGCATAGTAGAAATATAAGTGATCGTTTTATGAAAATCATAGACGACGTAGAACTTTGTGCTTCTTTTCCATGAGGCAGTTTATGCTTTGAAGAGTTTATTGATAATTTGTCTCATCTTCTATCAACTGAGACAGTGAAAAAGAAACCAATTGGTAGGATCGCATCTTATACGGCACTTGGATTTCCATTTTTATTTAATGTATGGACAATGGAAGTCTTTAATAATTTCCGTCAATATTCAAAATATGAGGATCGGGGGCCAATTAGGATGTTGTCTTACTCCAGCATTGGATGTCCAAAATATGACACACTTTTCAATGATTTCTTTACTAAAGCAAGTGTAAGTTAATAGTATGTGAATTTTTAATATATACTTGTGCTCATATATTTTGTTTTAGTCCAATAATTGATCTTTCTGTTTAATTTATAGAACTTTAAGCTTTTCAAGGTGAATCATTCATATCTTCTCCAACCTTCATCAAAAGTTAATGTTAGCGACATTGTCAATGTAAGTAGTTGTTTCTTCGATTTTATTTAGTCTTGCTTTTCATTAATCTCTACTATCGTATACTAGCTTTATGTTCTAATAACTTGCATTTAAAATTATGTTTGCTGTAAATTATTTCATTACCTTTTAATCGAAGTCTGCCGTGTTTAAGCTTGTTGTCCTGTATGTTCTGAAGGCTTATATTATACGGGAAAGCTATTTTCTGAAGGCTTATCTCCCAGTTTTTAATACTGTGTGGTTTTTGATTCTAGTATATTTTACAGGAAGTCTTTTGAATGTAAGCTTGTTGTCCAGTATGTTATATTGGATGAATTCTATTTAGACTTTTTTTTTGTGATTAATTATTTTTAATGATTATTTGTCTTATTGTTTTATAATATGCCCTTTGATTATTTTTCTTCTTTATACCCCATTATTTGTTTTAGGAGTTTCACACCTTCTTATTCATTCCATCCAGTATATTATAATGGAAGATTGCCATCTGTAGGCTGTTTTGTCCAGTAAATTATACTGGATAAGTATAATATATTTCATTTCATTATATTTTTCAGTTCTAATAATTTACTGTACAAAATTATATGCTACCCTTCTTGAATTGTGTTTAGACTCAATAAGAACGTTTATGTATTATGATGCTGAAATTCTTACTATTTTTCTTTTCTTTTCAGAGGGTATCTGCCAAAATTGAAGACATTGTAGGTGCAGATCATGTTAATTTTAAAACAAAGATGAAGAAAAATATTAAACATGTTAAGAACTCTGTTAAGGTAATTAACTAGTTTGGCAATTTATTTTAGTGTTGATTTCGTTCGTAGAATAATATATTGTTTTCATTGTTGTAGGTTATTAACGAGAAGCTTTGTCACGACCCAAAATTCACTAAGGGTCGTGATGGCGCCGGACACCGCTGTCAGGCAAGCCAACCCAAATACTTAATTAAATTCTCGTTTTAAATATTTCCGAAATCACTTCTTTCATACGTTTGAACAAATACATAGTAAATTCCTCTGAATAAATATCGAAACATTTAGCAACCTTTAAAATTTTCTAAATAAACCCAAAGACATCCCAGAACCCGGTGTCACAAGTGCATGAGCAATTTCTAAGAAATACTATAATGCAACAACTGTCCGGAATACAACATTGGATAGAAAATAAATACAGCAATCTGAAAGAGACTTGCTGGATATTTGTTGTTTCTCGATGTTTTCTCATGTTTTCGATAAAACCTTCTCGTAAAAGCTGCGGGTCGTCTCGGAAATGCAGCTCACCTAAGTCTCCGTATCAACCATGCTGCTACGCTCACTAGGCCACTAGAGATGCATGTGCCTGTGCAACAAAAATGCATAGAAGTGTAGTATGAGTACGAAAACAACGTGTACCTAATGAGTATCCCGTCTAATCTCGAAGAAGTAGAGACGAGAGGTCGACTTCGACACTTACTAGTGGTCCAATAATGTTATATCCATAATACATTAAATCATGGATTTTTTTATAAACATGATTATAATTCGATAGGTTGAAGCAAATAAACAATTCTTTCTTTTATAGAAAATTTTCAAATTCCTTTACATCATTTATACATATATTCTTAAGCCAGGAAGAGGCAACAACAACTTCAATAAGTTTCAAGGCAAGCAATACAAGCATGCGCAAATCATGCCGAGGTTGTATGGCCCGATCCAGCAGAAATGTAAAATGTGCACTGCCGAGGATCGAACGACGCGAACCATAGATGCATCTATTACCCCGCTCGCGAACCATACATGAGACGCGGTCAAATTTAAATAAACAATCACCCTGCTCGCGAATCATACATGCGACGCAGGTACACATAGAAATACATGCTCAAACAGCCAATTAAGAATTTGTCGGGGAATATTTATCCAAATAAAAGCCAATTCTTTTTAACAATTTAAGAAAAAGAAGTTTAATCCTTTTAGAAATTCATTTACCAATTCGATAGGATTTAAGCAATTCAAATGCCGATAAGATTACAAATATTCCAAGCATAGCATACTTTTGGGTCCTAGACTACCCGGACAATAGCATAATAGTAGCTACGCACGGACTCTCGTCACCTCGTGCGTACGTAGCCCCCACAAAGGAGCACATAACCAATTAACTCACATATGTGGACAATTCCCGCTTACAAGGTTAGAAAGGAGACTCACCTCGCTCCGAAGATCCATGATCGGCATTCCACGCCCTTCCGAAGACCCGAATCGATGCAAAATGCTCCAAAGCTAGCCAATAATTATGCAAATCCATTAATATATGTTCAATTACTCATTACGATCCAATTTATAACAATTCCTAACCCCGATCGAAAAGTTGATAAAAACGCCCTCGGGCCCACGTGCCCGGATTCCGAAAATTTTCGAAGATAAGGTTTACCCATGAACTCACGAACTCAAATATGTGATTATCTCTTAATTCCATACCCAAAATCGTGGTCAAATGCGAAGAATATCAATTTTCTAGGTTTTCCCTCAAACCCCAAGTTTTCTACAAATTTCCATGTCCAAATCCATATATAATCATGTATTTAACTCAAAACTAGAATAAATTACTTACCTCATGATGAATGACAGAACCCCCTCTTCAAAAGCTCCAAAAATCGCCCAAGCCAAGAGAAAAATGGGCAAAAAGGGCCTAGAGCCCAAATAAATGAAGGCCACTGCCTTCTGCAATTTCCGCATATGCGGTCCTGGACCGCACCTACGACCACTGCTTCTGCGGAAAGAAGACCGCTTCTGCGGTCTGGGGCGCTTCTGCGGGCAGGCCCACCGCTTCTGCAGTTTCGCTTCTGCGGATTTAGGGCCGCATTTGCGGTCTTGGGCTGCCTGGCCTTGGGCCGCTTCTGCGAGGCTACGACCGCTTCTGCGGTCTCGCATCTGCGGTCGACCAACCGCAAGTGCGGTTATGACAGAAGCAGATGCTTCAGCACTTCTCCGAATTCTATTTTCGCTCCGTTAGCCCCCGAAATCCACCCGAGGTCCCCGGGACCCCAATCAATCATACCAACCAGTCCCAAAATATATTACGGACTTGCTCGAGGCCTCAAATCACATCGAACAACATCGAAATCATGAGTTGACCTCCAATCCAAGCTTTATGAACTTTAGAACTTCAAACTTCTACTCTCGATGTTTAAACCTATCAATTCACGTCCGATTGACCCCAAATTTTGCACACAAGTCATATTTGACGTTACAGACCTACTCCAACTTCCGGAATCAGATTCCAACCCTGATATCAAAAAGTTCACTTCCGGTCAAACTTCTCAAAAACCTTCAATTTTCTATCTTTAGCCAAATGACTCCAAAATGACCTACGGACCTCCGAATTTATTTCCGACCGCGCTCCCAACTTCAGAATCACCATACGGAGCTACTCCCAGACTCGGAATCCCAAAGGAACATCGATAACACAGAAATGCACTTCAAGCCGAACTTATGAAATTTCTTCCAAAATGCTAACTTCCACAATAGGCGCCAAAATGCTCCCGGGTCATCCAAAACCCAATCCGGGCATATGCCAGTTGATACCCAATTTTTCCCTATGTATTTTTATATATACTCAAAATATTCTCAAAATAGTATGTACATGCATATATAAGCATACCCAAGAGTATTGGTATTTTTCCTTATTTTAAAGATTTTTTAAAATCACTTTGTCGCCTATTTTAATAGTACAAAATTCAATAATTATTTCCAGACTATCTTTTTTGGTGAATAACTTATTTTTATTCTCATATTTACACCAAGATATAATTAAGGTTATTTTTGCATATTTTTATAAAATTTATTTGGTATTTTTTAAAGCTAAATTGCTATAATTGTGTGACGACCCGACCCGTCGTCACGTGAGTTACCGCCCTGTTTTCCCCATGTTATGCTTCTTCATGTTTCATTATCAGTATTTGATGTGTTAAAGTTGGTTTGGAATGGTCTTGATAAGAAATGAGACACTTAGTCTCTTTTAAGAAGGCTTAAGTTGGAAAAGTCAACCGGATGTTGACTTTTGTGTGAGAGGGCTCGGATGTGAATTCCAGTGATTTGGCTAGCTTTGGGGGATGATTTGTGACTTAGGAGTGCGATCGGAATTGATTTTGGAGGTTCGGTGTAGAATTAGGCTTGAATTGACGAAGTTAGTATTTTGGCGAATTCCGGTTGGTAGGTGAGATTTTGATCCGGGGGTCGGAATGAGATTCTGAGAGTTGCAGTAGCTTCGTTAGGTGATTTTGGATGTGTGTGCAAAATTTCAGGTCATTAGGAGGTGTTTTGGTTGGGTTTCTGATCGAATGCGTGTTTCGGAAGTTTTAGAAGAACTTAGGCTTGAATTCGATGAGAAATGATGGTTTTAGTGTTGTTTGAGGTGTTTTAATGATTGGAGCAAGTTGGAATAAGGTATTGGATCATGTTTGTATTTTTGGTTGAGGTCCCGAGGGCCTCGGGGTGATTTCGGATGGCTAACGGGAAGTTTTGAACTTAAGAGATTTGCAGAACCTGTGCTGCTTCTGGTATTTTCGCTTCTGCGGAATTGGGACCGCAGAAGCGAGAGGAGAGACGCAAAAGCGGCAGGGACCGCAGGTGCGGAATTGGTGATCGCATCTGCGGAGTCGCAGATGCGACAGGAGGACCGCAGATGCGGTATTTGAGCTCTTATGGGGATCCGCAAATGCGTTAATCTGTCCGCAGAAGCGGGAGGAGCGGGAGCGGATGTTAAACCGCAGAAGCGGATACATCCGCAAAAGCGGTGCATTGACCGCAAAAGCGGGAGCCGCAGATGCGGCCATGGAGCCGCAGATGCGGAAATAACTGGTCAGAATAGTTTTTATTTCCCTTCGCGAATTTTCGAAAGGGTTTCATATTTTCACATCGGACTTGGAGAATTTGGGCAAGTTGGAGGAGAGGAATCAAGGGACTTCATTGAGGTAAGAATTTCTAAACCAAAAACACGATTTTATGGTGCAAACACACGAAATTAGACTGAAAACTCAAAGATTTAAGGTCAAAAATGGTGGTTTAGGGCTTGAAACCTAAGAGAACAAAAATGGGAATTTGAGGGGTCATTTGGACTCCGATTTTGGTGCTCTTTATATGTATAGACTCGTGGCGAGATAAGGAATCCGGTGATGTAAAATTTATAATTTTTTGAGAAGTGGGCCAGGGGCTCGGGTTTTGCCAACTTCGTGACTTTCGATGTTTTTCGAGTCTTTTCGATTGGGTTATATTCCCTTAGTATATTGTGACGTATTCGTTGCGATTTTGGTCAGATTCGATGCGCGAAGAGGTGAATTTGAAAGGCAAGAGCATAGCAAGCTAGGACTTTGGCCGGCTTGAGGTTAGTAATAAATGTAAATGCTGTGTTGAGGGTTTGAAACCCAGAATTTGCACAACGTAGTGCTATGTGAGGTGACTTGCACGCCGGATAACGGGCGTGGGGTAGAGCACCGTCGGGGATTGTGACTTGGTCCGTCCCGTTTAATAAAATTGATACCTATTTGATTGTAGATTTGTAATATCCTTATAAAAATGGATTAATTGTCATAATTGGGCTTCGTGCCAACTACTTGAATCCTTCAGGGATTATTTTACTGGTTTCTTACCATATTTATAGATATTGAACTCAGTCCTGGTGTTTGACACTGTTTTGTAAACTCAGTCATTTTTCTTAAAGCAGAAACTAAATTAATATTTTTAAATAAAGTTTGGGCTGAATATTTTTATACTATTATGCCGAAAGGCTTATGTGACTTTGGACTGGTTATTGGATCGGGCTGCACGCCGCAGTGATATGATAAGGATACTGATATGAGGCCAAGGGCCTGTTTGATGCCACGAGATGGCTTATTATTGCGCTTGGGCCGTAAGGGGCCCCTCCCGGAGTCTGCACACCCCCAGTGAGCGCCGTCGACGTTAAATAAATGGAGCGGGCTGCACGGCCGCAGCGGGGTACTGGAGGTACCGGTTTATGTGTTGCATTGCATATTTAATTGTCATTTATTCTTATTCTGGTGTGACTTTATTATAATTGTTTTTAATGTTTACTGTATTATGCTATTGGTTCACGTTGTTGTATTTATAGCTTTGCTTTGTGTTTATTTAGGATTTCTTATCCTCAGACTTTATTTATATTTATTATTTTCTGAGTTGGAAGTACTCACAATACTCCCTGCACCTTGTGTGCAGATTCAGGTGTACCCACTGAGGCTGAGTGAGATCTATCTCTGCCTAGCATCACATTCGGGAGATTCAAGGTAGCTGCAAATTGGCGTTCGCAGTCCTGATTTTCCTTCTATTTTATTTATCTGTTTTCCACATTTCTAGAGAAACATTATGTAGTAGGTTAATACTCATGCATTAGAGGCTCAGACTTGTGACACCAGGTCTGTGGGCTATTTAGTATTTTATTTTGGGATTTTTCGGATGTTAGAAATTATTTCAGAGATTCCGCACTTAAATTGTTATTTTTTTTGTGAATATTTATTTATCCATCTAGGTTATTTGGTTAAGGTTGTGTAAATGGTCGGTCTTGCCAAGCAGTGTGTTGGGCGCCATCACGACCGGAGTTTGGGTCGTGACAAATTGCGATTATAGCCTATTTTCCGATCAATAGTATTTTACAATTACAAAATTGCTCCCAGTATTTTTTAATTAACATTTGTATATTATTAATCAATTTAGTGCTTTTAATTGGTTTTGAAAATTATTTTAACTATTTTTATAAAAAGGGGAAAATTGGCTATTTAACGTATAGCCCATTTACATTTCAATTATAGCCACATTACAGCCCCAATTTAAACCCAATTTTAACGGCCCAATACCCTATCTGAACCAACCCAGCCCAATCCCTGGTTGAACCGGTCCACTCCTATTTTAATCTGAGCCGTTGATCAAATGAGATCAACGGCCCAGATTAAGTTACCTTAATTAAACCCTCACCTACCCCCCTTTACCCGACTCGTTCTTTCATGACTCACTCTCTCTCTATCTCTCGATATCTCTCTGTGACTCTCTAGAAGTCTCCTTGACTTCTTCCCCTCCGATGAGTTCTGTCTATCTTCGCCGGTTGGTTTCTCAACGGAAACCTTGGTTCTTCATCATCTCTTGGTCATCTACTTACCTCTCACCGGTCCAGTGATACCCTGGGGTCCTCAGGCGAGCTCGGAACGGTTCTCTTGCCTCCCATTGTCCCATGCCACTTTCCGGCCTACCTGAGTAATGGTCTACACCCTGTTCCGGCTTAAGCCGATGCCATCTCTGAAGTTCTTCCTCTCCTCTGGGTTCCACGAAACCCTAACCCTATGTTCTTCAATTTATTTTAGATCTACTCTAGATCTACAGTATTACGAAGTTTTTCTACGTTTCTTTTCTCTGAAAAAAGCCTCATCTTTAAACGATCGTTCAATTTCGAAATTAGGGTTTCTTAACCCCTTTTCAAAAAATGGGTTTACTTCTAGTCTAGTGATTTCTACTGTATTTTGAACGATCCTCTTATGTTGCATTGCTATCTGAGTTACTAGACTGGAAAGACCTAATTCTTTCTAGCTTGTTTTGACTATGTGTGTTTGTTTCTTGTGAAACTGTTCATGTATTCTCTGTGATTCTCATTGTTAGGAGTCTTAATCCTCTACTGTTCTATGACCCCCTGTTTAGGGCTTCTCTGATTTAAGTGCTATTTAATGGCTATTAGGTCTGACTACTTGTTTACCTAAAGACTCCATCGATTCTATGCATCTTTCCGCAAAACTGTGACATTTTCATTGAATATATGCTTTTGTGTGTTTCTCCTATAATTATGTATTGCTTCCTTATTTGTGATATGTTTTCCCTAGTTAGCACCGATTTCTTGAGATTTTCAGTCTCATCCGTGGTACTCTGATTGATTTTTCAGAACTAGATTGAATTCTACCTTATTTATGTGCAATATATATCTTCCTTGTTTAAAACATTATGTATTTGGCCCTTATTATATGCCACATGAAGTTACTGCTCCATAGGTTAAAATCAGTCTATGAGTTGACTCCTTTTCCTTATTTAGCTATGATTGTACCGTTTGAACTGGATTCCCTAATTAAAGGAGTCTGTGTCTTTAATTGATGCTGATTGATTATTGTTTCCATAATTATGTAAAAACTAGTACTCCTTTACCTTATTTTTCTTACTCATTTTCAGCATTATAAATACTCTATTCTCTTTTGCATAACACACAAAATATCACTAAGCCATACACAAACACATACACACAGAGCATACTAATATCTTTCTGAGTTCTCTCTTACTCTCATACATATTCTCTTTGCTTCTCGTACTAGTTACTGATCACTCAATCGGCTGAAAGCCAAGACTGAGTAATTACTGTTGCTCTCTTGCATCCGCATACTATTGCCCTGTTGCTCTACCTCTCTGCACCTTGCTGTTCTATTCTCACTCTTGACTGGTATGTTTCTGGTTTAAGTTTACAGTATCCCAAAACAACATGTTTCAGTTCATGTTAAGATTCTTGTTATTCCTTTTTTGCTTTTACTTATGGTTCTATTTTTTACCATGTAACCAGCATGTCTCTGTGATTTCCCTTTCCCTTTAGTCTAATATGTCTCTTGCTTTCCCTTGTGTGATCCACTATGACTTTGTTTGATTCCTATGAAGCTAGAATACTTGTTTTGTCTATGTGCTTATTTTTCCTCTTATCTCAGCATGACCAATGTTTTCTTATGTGTTTTCATCCTCTGCCTAACATCTACTACTACAAACTTGTACCCTTCCACCTAATTGTTATATGATCTAATGTGTGACTCTGTTTGACACTTAATGCTATTGGACTTTTGGCATGAACACTATGTGATAACTATGTTGATACTCTAGTCTAAGGACTAATTGTGTATAAGTCTACTTCTACCATGTGATTTATCTGTCCCCCTGATACGCTCAAATTACACTTTAAGAAATAGTGTAAGGCGGTCGATGTCAAATATAGTAACCCAACAAGGTTGGGGTCGAATCCCACAGGGAATAGGTGTGAAAAGGTTACTCCATTAGTGTGTTGCTCGACTAAAGTCGTAATTCTATTCAGTAAACGGTAACAAGAGTGTGAATTAATAGTAACAAGAGTATGGATTGAGTTTGTTTCAAAATAACAACTAGTTGGAATATTAAGAGTGTGACTAATTGGATTAAAGTAACCAAGGTTGTGTCCCCTTTAATGAAGTGCAATGCTATCGGTGTTAATATGATATATCTCTAATGGAAGGTCTTTTTGATATGCAAATGATGTCTAAATGACTACCCAATATTTTCCGATAGTTGGGTAGTATTTCCTCTTTATAATTTTTCCAAATGTAAAAGAGTTGCAATTAAGAACAATCAATTTATGCCAAATAAAACCCACTTATTCCTAAGCGATTTCATTAAACAAGGTTTAAAGCCTTGAGTCTTTGCTATTTACTTCTTCCAAATTCTAACCCACTTTCCCAAGCAAAGCAAGAATTTAATGGCATTTGTTAATGTTTGCAACCACCAACAATAAATGAAGAATGAGAAATAAATAGATATCAACCAACCATTATATATATATTCAATGTTAAACACCCATTAACATAACACCCATTTAGGGTCCACAACCTTAGTAGTTAAAGTTAGCTACTCATACTAAAATACAAAAGCAAGAGAATATTAATGNAGCATATGCTTCGCGGCAGCTGAAGATTCATGAGAAGAATTACCCTGTGCACGATTTAGAGTTAGCCGTGATTGTTCATGCTCTTAAGATATGGTGGCATTATCTGTATGGGGCGTCATGTGAGGTTTATACTGATCATTGCAGCTTACAGGATTTGTTCAAGCAGAGAGATCTCAATTTGAGGCAGCGTAGATGGCTTGAGTTACTGAAGGATTATGACATCACCATTCTTTATCACCCGGGGAAAGCAAATGTGGTCGCGGATGCCTTAAGCAGGAAGGCAGAGAGTATGGGTATCTTGGCATTCATTCCAGCGGAGGAGAGGCCACTAGCGTTGGACATTCAGTCCTTGGCTAACAGACTTGTGAGGTTGGATATTTCAGAGCCCAGCTGAGTCCTTGCGTGTGTTGTTGCTCAGTCTTCATTATTGGGGGAGATTAAGGCCCGGCAGTTCGATGATCCGCATTTGGCAGTTCTCAGAGAGATGGTGCTACAGGGTAGTGCCAAGGAGGTTTTTATCGGTGAGGATGGTGTCCTGCGGCTCCAGGGTCGCCTATGTGTTCCTAATGTTGATGGCTTTGAGGGTAGAGGGATTCTAGAGGAGGCACGATAGTTCGCGGTATTCTATTCACCCAGGTGCTACGAAGATGTATCGTGACTTGAGGCAGCATTATTGGGTGACACTTATCTTTGAGAGGCTACAGAACT
>NW_017672645.1:143328-159768 GCF_001879085.1 Nicotiana attenuata
TATATATATATATAAGTGGGCAATAAGAAAGTGAGGTATATATATATATATATATTATTGTTTTTAGTCATAAGAATATTTTGGAGATTGTCTTCGTTGAATTTTTGAAAAATCAAGTAGAAACACGGAACGCTATTCAAATAGAGCAAATGTGCAGTCAAACCTCTCTATAACAGAATTATTTTTCCGAAATTTTTCGACTTTTATAGTAAATGACTGTTATACACTTATAACAGCATTTGACATTTAAATATATTTTGGCTGTTATAGAAAAAAATTATCCAGAAACCAATTGTTTTTCTTTTATAATATTATATATAAAAGATTAATAAAATATTTAAATTCAAAATCTCAAAAGATATAAATATTTCATGAATTAAATGCTAAAGAAATCTAATACATTATTCAAATATTCTTAACTAAAAGCACAAATATTTAAACTCTAAGGCACACAATTAAAAAATACGAATAGATTACGTTTACATATTACATCTTCAGTATAAGATATATCATGTGTACATCTTCAAATAAAAAAGGAATGATATGCATAGCTTCAAAAGTATAAATAGATCTTTTAAGTATCTTTTGGCATTTTTCTAATGCAACATATATCATTTGTAGATCTTTAGTTATAAAATATTTTGATGTGTATATATTCATGGAACATACTGCTATCCTTAAGATAATATATATAACTATTCTAAGTTGTACATTAAAGTTATAAAATATTTGCTTAAATATTTAAAATTATTATTAGTAATAATCTTAGAAAATCTGCATGGCTGTTATAAAGGGATAATTTTACAAAGAGCATACTGTCATAAAGATGGTTATTGCTGTTATAGGCAGAATGCTGTTATAGAGAGGTAAAATATAGCATAAAAAATTGGTGCTGAGAAATACTAGGCTTTTATAGTGAATGGCTATGTAACGACCCGACTGGTCATTTTGAGCAATTGCGTCCGGTTTGGCAGTTTGAGTTCACGAGAAGCTTCATATTATGTATATCGACTTGCGTGCATGGTTGGAATCTGTTCCCGAATGAATCGAAGTCGAATTGGAAGAAGGAATCTAGTTTTGGAAGCTTAAGCGGTGAGAATTTGACCAGAATTTGACTTTTGATTAAACGGCTCCGGAATGAGTTTTGAATGATGTCAGTAGCTTCGTATGGTGATTTTTGACTTAGGCATGCGTTCAGATTTGGATTTGGAGGCCCGTAGGATAATTTGAGGCATTTCGGCGAAAGTTGGAAAAGTTGAAGTTTGGAAAATGGAGAGGTTTGACCCATAGTTGACTTTTGTGATATCGAGGTCGGAATGCGATTCCGAAAGTTGGAACAGCTCCGTTATGTCATTTGGGACTTGCCTGCAAAATTTGGTGTCGTTTGGAGTTGATATGATATGGTTTGGACGCTTGATTGCAATTCTAGAAGTTCTTGAGGTTCATAGTGATTTTCATGCGTTTTGGCATCCGATTCGTGGTTCTAGAGGTTATTTTGATGTTCTGATCACGCGAGCGAGTTCGTGTTACGTGTTCAGACCTGTATGAGTGTTTGGTTTGGGGTCTCAGGGGCTCGGGTGAGTTTCGGATTAGCTTCAGATTGTTAGTTAAACTTTATGTGTGCTGGTTCTGGTATTCTCGCATTTGCGAGGTTTTGGTCGCAGTTGCGACTACCGCAATTGCGAGGTAGTCATCGCAATTGCAAACCTGGGCTGCTAGGGACTGGGTCGCATTTGCGAACTCCTCGTCGCATTTGCGATGAAGATAGTACTATCCCAGGCTTCGCATTTGCGATCCCAGTGTCGCAAATGCGACATCTGCAGCCTGCTAAAAGCTTGGTATTCCGAGTTTTTGCTCATTTTTCATATTTTTGAACCCTAACTCCGAGGTGAGGCGATTTTGAGAGAAGAGTTTCATACCAAATCATTGGGCTAGTGTATCTAATCAATTTTCAACTATATTTTGTGATTATATCTTAGATTTAACATCAAATTCATGAGAATCTGAAGGAATATTTGGGGAAAAATTGTGAAATCTTTTAAAAATATAAAATAATGATTTGAAGGACCAAATGGCATCGAAATTTGATAATTTTTGTATGGGTGAACTCGTAGAGGAATGGGTGTTCGGTTTTTGTAAATTTTGTCAGGTTCCGAGGTGCAGGCCCGGGGAGTTGACTTTTTGCAAATTGTGTAAGAATCACAGTTTTGTTAATTGAACTTGTTTTCTCTTGCATTGTTTGATGTATTCAAGTCGTTTTTGGCTAGATTGAGCCGAGCGTTGGTGAATTGGTAAAGGAAAAGCTAAATTAAGTATTGAATTGGCCGGATTGAGGTAAGTATCTTGCCTAACCTTGTGTGGGGGACTCCCCCTTAGGACTTGAGTCTTCTATGCTAATTGTAGTACGTGCACGCGAGGTGACGAGTGTGTGCTCGGACTTATTTGTGGAAAGTTTGCCTTTAGGGTTATTAGGACCTTATGTTCATTAAGTGGGAAGTTTTTCGATATAATTGTGTTTCCTAATTGCTTGTTTTACCTCTATATGCTCCATACAATGTTGTTAACTTTCCTTTAACTCTTACTTGTTACTTGGCCCTCAATTGCCTTAATTGGAGTAATTGTCTTCCTCATTGTTTGTTATTCTTAATTGTGAAATTCCTCTATGACCCCGTGCCTATATGCTATGTGTCCAAATTATTGTGGTTGCCGGTGTATTATCACATGCCTATATGTCTTGTTGTTTTTGTAAAGGTTGTTGTGCTTCTTGGTTTTTCCGTTATTCTCTTGTTGCCGTGTACTCATACTCTTGATGGTAGAAATCCTTGTGATTGGGTTGTTGAATTGTTGTTGTTATTGTTGTTGATTTTAAACTATGTTTGATTGTTGATATGTTGAGGAGGAATAAGGGAGAATTGATGTTGTCTGGTGGGATCGGTTGCACGCCGCAAGAAGGAGTAATAAGGGTGGACAGGTGGGATCGGGTTGCATGCCGCAACAGGACGAATAAGGGTGATACATACATATTGAGGAGCAATAAGGGTGGACTGGTGGGATCGGGTTGCATGCCGCAACAAGGAGTAATAAGGGTGAATGATCATGTTGTTATTGATATGGTGATATATATATATATTTATATATATATACTATTTACTCTTATTGTAATTGTTAAGGAGGAATAAGAGAGGATTAGTGGGATCGGGTTGCATGCCGCAACAAATATATATACTATTTACTTTTATTCTAATTGTTACAGAGGAATAAGGGAGGATTTGTGGGATTGGAATGCGCGCCGCATCAATATATATGGTTATGTAATCCTCTTTGACTGTACAAGTTATTCTGCGGTTTTACATTTCATTTAAGATTTGGTTAAGCTGAATACTGAGAAGATCCTAGTTTATTTGTTTAAGACCTTGTCAATTTGTATTTCGGGTTTCACTGAGTTGTGAGGATCGGATTATTGGCATTGAGTTGTTGGCTTGTTGTTGTTCCTGGAATTCTTTCCCTGAAACTATTATTCTGGCGAATTATTTTGTTAAAGTAAAACTACTACGTCGAATCATTTCCTCCTGTCCTGTTAAGTTATTAGTAACATCGTGACTTTAAATAAAGGAATTAGTACTACGCTGCTATATATGATTTTTAAATTTGAACTCGCCGTGTATATATATACTCACCTTTCAATAATTCAAATTCATATAAATGTTATCTTTTATTTTAATTAGTTTCTCAATAAAATTTCCTTAACCCGATGATATTGGATCTTACTTAAAAAGGAATTTCTACTAAGTTTTAATTTATTAAATCCTATTTTAAAGGTAATAATTCATTCGATGTTGTATTTTATTTGAAAAGGGCATTTTCTTTTTTTCAAATGATTTCCAAAAATAACTTCATCTTTTCTTGCTGATTTTCTAATTGGTTTAGAAGTTGTAATCTACTTTGTGTCATATAAATGAGATTCCGTGAACCTCTTAACTGCATTGGTTATGGACCCTATGTATTGAGCACCATGAGGATGACGCTGTGCTATGTGAGACAGAAATATGTGGGCACAAGGTGCCGTGTATGCTAAAGGTTTGGAAATTGAAGTTATGATATGAGACCCCGAGGATTGAGATGGTCAGGATTGTCTAGTTGAAATGATGTGATTGATTGAGTCGGCATCGCCTTCTTTGTTTGAACATATTTTTACTTGTACGTGTCCCAGTTATGTTGGTGATAAATTACTTGGTTATCGTTCGTTACTATCTGTGTTTCCCTTTATTGTCTCTACTATTTGTAGTTGGATTTTTTCCTGCTATTGATATTACTTTATTATCTTTATCTTGGTAGTTCATATCATACCCTGTTCAATTTCTTGACTAGTAGGTGTCTTGAATGTTCCTCGTCACTACCCCACCGAGGTTAGTCTTGATACTTACTGGGCACCGCCGTGGTGTGCTCATACTACACTTCTGTACATTTTTTTTGTACAGGTCCATGTATTTGATCGGTAGTAGTTGTGCGGATCGTCGTGGTGGAGACTCAAGGTAAACCTACTGCTGCGTTCGCAGGCCTCGGAGTCCCCTTCATTTGTACTTATTTCCATTTGTTCCTTTTGTTCCTTTTGTTCTGGAATAGTGACGTATTTATTTTGTATAACTACTCTTAGAAAGGCTTATGACTTGTACTATCGATTTTGGGAATTGTAATTGTTCAGAGTTATCTAATTTGAGGTTAGTAAATATCAATGTTAATTCTGCAAATATTAGGCTTACCTAGTTTACAGACTAGGTGCCATCACGACTCTTTCGAAGGGATTTTGGGTTGTGACAGCTGAACCCTCATCTTTTCATCAAGCTAGTAAAGATGACATATGGATTGAAGCTATGAAACTTGAAATTGAAGCACTAGAGCAGAATAACACTTGGTCTGTAGTTGACTTACATGTTGGTAAAACACCTATTGGATGCAAATGGGTGTATAAAATATAATACAATGCAGATGGTACTATAGAAAGATTCAAGGTTAGATTATTTGCTAAAGGCTTTACACAACAGGAGGGGTTAGATTTTCATGATACTTTCTCTCCAGTTGCTAAGATGACTACTGTGAGGGCTTTCATTGCCACTGCTGCTCTCAAGCACTGGACTATCTTTCAAATGGATGTTCAGAATGCTTTTTTGAATGGAGATACTGAAGAGGAAGTCTACATGACTTTTCCCCAAGGATTTAGTAGCCAGGGGGAGCATAATGTTTGTAGGCTACTTAAATCCCTATATGGGCTTAAGCAAGCTTCTAGACAATGGAATGTGAAGCTGTCTCAAGTCCCGGTCTTCATACTGGTTTTAAAAAAAGCAAGCATGACTATTCTTTGTTTACTAGAAATGTGGATAACAGTTTGTTTTGATTCTGGTCTATGTATGATCTACTTGTTACAGGGAATGAGCTATGTTGATACTCAATTTTTCCCTATGTATTTTATATACTCAAAATATTCTCAAAATAGTATGTGTGTGCATACATAAGCATGCCCAAGAGTTTTGGTATTTTTTCCTAATTTTCTATGATTCATAAACTCAATTTATTGTCTATTTTAGCAGTACAAAACACGTAATTATTCTTAAAACTACCGTTCTTGTGAATAATTTATTTCCATCCTCATATTTACACCAAAATATAATAAAGGTAATTTTTGCATATTTTTACAAATTTAGTTGATATTTTAAACTAAAATTGCATAAAATTGCAATCATAGCCTATACTATAATTAATGGCATTTTACAATTATAAAATTACTCCCAGTATTTTTAGATTAAAATACTGGGAATAATTCATTTTTAAAATCATTTTTAACTATTTTTATAAAAAGGGGAAAATTGGCTATTTAACGTATAGCCCATTTACATTTCAATTATAGCCACATTACAGCCCCAATTTAAACCCAATTTTAACGGCCCACTACCCTATCTGAACCAACCCAGCCCAATCCCTGGTTGACCCGGTCCACTCCTATTTTAATCTGAGCGTTGATCAAATGAGATCAACGGCCCAAATTAAGTTACCTTAATTAAACCCTCACCTACCCCCCTTTCCCCGACTCATTCTTTCACGACTCACTCTCTCTCTATCTCTCGATCTCTCTCTGTGACTCTCTAGAAGTCTCCTTGACTTCTTCCCCTCCGATGAGTTCTGTCTATCTTCGCCGGTTGGTTTCTCAACGGAAACCTTAGTTCTTCATCATCTCTTGGTCACCTACTTACCTCTCACCGGTCCAATGATAACCTGGGGTCCTCAAGCGAGCTCGGAACGGTTCTCTTGCCTCCCATTGTCCCATGCCACTTTCCGGCCTCCCGGGCCACCTGAGTAATGGTCTACAACCTGTTCCGGCTTAAGCCGATGACATCTCTGAGGTTCTTCCTCTTCTCTGGGTTCCACGAAACCCTAACCCTTTGTTCTTCAATTTATTTTAGATCTACTCTAGATCTACAGTATTACGAAGTTTTACTACGTTTCTTTTCTCTGAAAAAAAGCCTCATCTTTAAACGATCATTCAATTTCAAAATTAGGGTTTCTTAACCCCTTTTCAAAAAATGGTTTTACTTCTAGTCTAGTGATTTCTACTGTATTTTGAACGATCCTCTTATGTTGCATTGCTATCTGAGTTACTAGACTGGAAAGCCCTAATTCTTTCTAGCCCGTTTTGACTATGTGTGTTTGTTTCTTGTGAAGCTGTTCATGTATTCTCTGTGATTCTCGTTGTTAGGAGTCTTAATCCTCTACTGTTCTATGACCCCCTGTTTAGGGCTTCTCTGATTTAAGTGCTATTTAATGGCTATTAGGTCTGACTACTTGTTTACCTAAAGACTCCATCGATTCTATGCATCTTTCCGCAAAACTGTGACATTTTCATTGAATATATGCTTTTGTGTGTTTCTCCTATAATTATGTATTGCTTCCTTATTTGTGAGATGCTTTCCCTAGTTAGCACTGATTTCTCGAGATTTTCAGTCTCATCCGTGGTACTCTGATTGATTTTTCAGAACTAGATTAAATTCTACCTTATTTATGTGCAATATATATCTTCCTTGTTTAAAACATTATGTATTTGGCCTTTATTATATGCCACATGAAGTTACTGCTCCAATTAGGTTAAAATCAGTCTATGAGTTAATTCCTTTTCCTTATTTAGCTATGATTGTACCGTTTGAACTTGATTCCCTAATTAGAGGAGTCTGTGTCTTTAATTGATGCTGATTGATTATTGTTTCCATAATTATGTAAAAACTAGTACTCCTTACCTTATTTTTCTTACTCGTTTTCAGCATTATAAATACTCTATTCTCTTTTGCATAACACACGAAAATATCACTAAGCCATACACGAACACATACACACAGAGCATACTGATATCATTCTGAGTTCTCTCTTATTCTCATACATATTCTCTTTACTTCTCGTACTAGTTACTGATCACTCAGTCGGCTGAAAGCCAAGATTGAGTAATTACTGTTGCTCTCTTGCATCTGCATACTATTGTCTTGCTGCTCTCTTTCTTGTTCTGCATACTATTGCCCTGTTGCTCTACCTCTCTGCACCTTGCTGTTCTATTCTCACTCTTGACTGGTATATTTCTAGTTTAAGTTTACAGTATCCCAAAATAACATGTTTCAGTTCATGTTAAGATTCTTGTTTCTTTTATGCTTCTACGTATGGTTCTGCTGTTCTCATTGCGATTAGCATGCCTCTGTGTAAGTTCATTGATGTGACTATCTTTCCTTTAATTCAGCATGCCTACTGCTTCCCTTATTTGTTTAATGCATGTTCTTCCCGACCCCTAACCCCAGTACATTATCAGCATGTAATCCTGAACCTTTTAGGATGAAATATGTCGTGACTGTTTAAGTTATGAAATGCTTTTTCTCTAATGTCTATGTATGTGCAATTGTGCTCTTACATGTGAACTACTTGTCCCCATGTCCCCTGTTTGTGTTTGCTTCCCTGAACTATGTGTGATATTCCAGTCTGAGATTGTCTCACCTTCTTACAAAAACTTTCACACTCTTCTATTGTTTTCTTAAACCGATTCTATATGGATCATTTTTAAACTGTTTTCCTTTCTCAACTCAATTTCTTTAAAAGAACTCTATCACACACTCTCACTACTCTTAGAGATTAGGTTCTACCCCCTTCGTGTAAGCATTGCTTTGGGTACCTCTGAGTACCCACTGAACTTTGACGCACAAGGCTGGTAATTCCACACTGCACTTGTTCAACATTTTTTTTGGTAAATGTTTGGGTGCCGATATTGGCCAGGGACCCAATGGGGCCCTAGGGAGCTTTGCCGCACCCAGACCATGGCTGTGAAACTCGAAAGAAGTGAGGTTGGAAGATTGGGCCTGGTTGAAGCCTCCCTATAGAATAACTTCTTATTTTTCTTTATTACTGTAATTCAGCTATCATGGTTTGTAATAACTCGTAAACAACTGATTGGGGTTATAGTGAAATTGGGAGGGGTTATGCATGCTTAGTTTAAAGTAATGGGTAGAAAACATGCTTATAGGACTTTACTTACTTATTGTGCAATAGATATCCTGTATAGGACATGCATCTCATATACTAGCAATCCTGTTTTTAGGCTCTTATTTTCAGCCAGTTATCATACTCATTTCGTAATCATGATCCGTTAATAACCAACAAGTAATTGTCATAAAACTACTGCTGCATTCTCACTGGCATTTAGAGACCATGTTTTAGGACTATTGTGTGCATTAGACACCATATCACTTAGGGTTTTATTCTGTTAGAGTTGCAATTAGCTGAACGCCTCACCAGTATGGTTAAAATCGTTAATACAAGTTTGGTTAACTGTGTCCTTTTAAAACTGGGATTAATATGCATGTTCACCCCTTTAGGGTAATTAGGCAACCTATACGTCGCCTAGGCAAGCTTTAAGCCCTAATAAGAATCGATTAACCATGTTCTTCTCAGTTTAAGACTAATCAGCTTTTTGTTTAATTTAAATTCTGCCGCTCTCATTCCTGTTGTGACTCTCTGGAGGTCACTCTTTTACTGAAAATCCATCTCTATCTGGAAACAAGTCTTTTGAAATCACGTATCTACTCTCACTGGTTTTCTGATTCTTGCTCGATTAAGTTTTCAAACTGCTGGGCTACCTTTTCTGCCCAGAATCGTGTTGCTTTGATTTAAACTACTGTATTTTCAAGTCTTTACCTTTTCAAACCAGGCTTTAACAGTTCCCTTAGCTTTTTTACTTACCTCGACTGCTGTCACTCATTCCTTTTCTTTAAAAATCTCTACCTTTGAGACCTTAAGTGTGTTTGAGACGTGCTGATTACATGTTTATTTGTGGCGGGATTTGTGAACCCTTTTATTTGCCTTTGTATGTTCCCTTTATGTGTAGTCCTACTTGTTATGCATGTCGCCTAGCATTTTGTCCTTTAAACCTAAGGGTTCAGCCTAGTCCTTACCCTGTAGGAATAGTAGTCCTAAACACCCTCTAGGACTTATAGGATGGGACGGGTAATGGCACGCAATAAGCTTTCGTGACCCAATCACGCGTTTAAATAACCTTTACGGGGTGGGAAGGGTAGAATATGGAGATGATGATCACACGATAACACTATGCGTACGATTGATTACCGGTGTTGTATGGATGATCCATATTAATCACAAACCTTGCTTCCTTTTCCTTTGTTTGTCTTTGATTGCTTTCTTTAGAATTTTTTAAGCCTCTCAAAATTCTGCTCTCTTTCTACTTGCTTTCACAAGTTTCAACCTAATTGCAATGTTGTATGCAAGTTCTTATTTGAGCCTTGATTGTTTACTTTTAAAGTCACAATTGTAGCATGGCCGGGAACCACACTAGTGGATCTTAAGGGGTGCCTAACACCTTCCCCTCGAGATAACTTCTAGCCCTTACCCGAACTCTGGTTTTCAAATTCAAAAACCATAGTGTCCTAATGCACTTAATCATTAGGTGGTGACTCTTCAAATTCAAAAAACCCAATTCCCAAACGGGAATAGAGTTGTCTTCCCGAATGTCGTAAACCCGATCTCGCTTTAGAGAAAAAGGGGGCGTCGACAGCATGGCGACTCTGCTGAGGATTTCTTTAGGCTTCTACCACTGCATGTTATATGTGACTTTACTGTTTTCTTTATTGCTTTGTTTAATGCCTTTATTCGAAACTGACTTGTCTTTTTGTTTCCTTTTTTTCTTTAACGCTTTCATTTACTGTTTTCCTTCAATACCGTTGTAATTTTGAGCAATTATTGTAATCATTATGAACGTGAAAATGCGTGGCAATTTGTTTCATTCTTGTAATTGCATTTTTCAACATCATATTCCACTCGTGCCAAACTAATACCATAGCAACGCTTGATGAGTTGTTGCGCTCTTCTGATATTATTACCCCCTAAATTTTGGCAAAGGCGTATTTGCGGTAAAACTAGTCGATCAGCGATGCAGTCGACGGTTCCGTGCCTTTCCCTCTTGAGTTGTCCGCTCAAGGGTACCGATCTAGCACCCTATAGAAACCTTATTCTATTTAATTGTTCATGCATCACTGTCAAACCTAGTCGAGTCAGTTATGCTGTCCACATAATGACTCTTTAAGATAGCCTTGTCCAAAGTCCACTGGGTTTCGCTGGAACCCAAACGGACACCACCATATTCTGTGCATTTATTTGGAGAACTAAATACTTTTATGCTAATTATTGGTTTAAGTAGTCGAGTCCGACGGGGTAAGGGTCTAACCCTTTGTTTTGCAGGAGATGAATGACAAAGTCCCCGACTTCGGTATGGTCAGTGTACCCTCACTCTTGCTGACATGGTGGAGGAACCTCCCATCAAGTGGCCAAATCAACGAATGGAAAGAGAGAGTCACCAGGGCTAGTGAGAAGCTGGAATATCTGGAATACAGTCTGCTGGAGTTGGAAGGGAAAGTGAGAAAAAGAGTTACCGACTGTCAAAACGCTGAGGAAGGCGAAGGAGAACGCCTGACGAAGGTATTTTTACTGGAAAATCTGCGTGAGCTGGAGGATCTGATCAACGAGAACATTCAATCTGAGGAAGGTCCTTCTGGGACCAAATAGTTAGGAGTTTCTTTTCTTTTTCGCTTTGAAATGTAATAAGGCCAATGGCCAATAGTGATATTTTACTTTATGCAATTTTAGTGTCGTTTTGGGATTCGTCTTATTTTTATCAATAAAATGAGGCATTTAGCATTATAAGTTCTACAAATCAACTTGTCGCTAGGCCTACCTCGGGCACAACAAGGCACCCAATCTAGGACACGATTTATATTCTTGTACTATGTGTTTAATATTGCAATATTTTTCTTAGAATCCGTACAAACTTGCTACCTTTTTTGTTTTTACTTTTATTTTTTATTCCCCTCCCCAAAAGGTTAGTTCGTGCATTCTGGCATTGTCATCCTACTCCGCAAGATCTAAGGGCCCTCCACCTCCTCCTCCTCCAAGTCCTATTAAAAGCAAGAACAAAGTAAAAATGGAGAACGTGAACAACATCAGAAAGGACGACTCAGCTAAAAGGGTAGAGGTTCCTCAGGGTGTTCAGGTATCTAAAGAAAGTGCCGCTCAGCTCGAACAAAAGTTACTGAAATTTCAAGAAGAACTAGACCAAGTTCGCAACTTGGCAAGTCTGTCATTCTCCCTCACGACTCCAGACATCAACTTTCCCAAAGCTCAACACCCCATACCTCCACAGGACATCCCGAAGCCGCAGAAATAACTTGCTACTCATCAAAATTGCAACACATGTCACAACAACGCTCCACTCCTCATCCTTGAACCATCAAGTGATCATCCCCACCACATTCCCATCTATGTGGAAACCATGCCACAATACACTCAATCTATTACAAACACACCAGAATCCGAGGACAAAGACTCTCTCATCAAGAACCTGGCAGCCGAGCTCAAGAAATTGACTAGCCAAGTCTAGGGCGTTGAAGGAAGCAAAGGCATTGAAGGGCTGAATTATGAGGATATTTGCATTCAGCCAGACGTTGAACTCCCGGAGGGGTACAAACCTCCCAAGTTCGAAATGTTTGATGGCTCGGGGGATCCTAGAGTCCATCTGAGGACATATTGTGATAAACTGGTCGGCGTAGGAAGAGATGAGAAGATCCGCATGAAACTCTTCATGAGAAGTTTGAAAGGCGATGCGCTATCTTGGTACATTAGCCAAGATCCCAAGAAGTGGACGAGCTGGGTTGGAATGGCGTCCGATTTCATGGGCAGGTTCAGGTTCAATGCAGAAAATGCACCAGATATCTTTTACATCCAGAATCTGAAAAAGAAACCCACTGAGACATTCCGCGAGTATGCTACTCGATGGAGATCCGAGGCTGCTAAGGTCAGGCCGGCCTTAGAGGAAGAACAAATGAACCGATTTTTCGTCCGAGCTCAGGATCCGCAGTATATGAGAGTTTAATGTTGATAGAGGGCCAGAAATTCTCTGATATCATCAAGCTAGGAGAAAGGATTGAGGAAGGCATTAAGAGCGGTATGGTCACTAATTTTCGAGGCACTGCAGGCCACCAACAAAGCCCTACAATCTGGTGGCACATCCAAGAGAAAGGACGTGAGTGCCGTGATGGTCGCACAAAGAACCAAGTCTCCAGTAAAATACCAAGCCTACCCAGTACCCCCTCTCACATACCAGCCTATTCCCAATTACCAAGCACCTCCGCCCTCTTACCAATTTCCATCACCTGCTTACCACTCATCTCCTACCTCACCAAAATATTCCCAACCTGCACCCGTCTACCCAGCCTATAATGCTCACTACCAATCACCTCCTGCCCGCCAAAACTTCCCCAGGCCACGCCCTAACTTCGACCGTAGACCTCCCAAGCGATACACCGCCATCGCCGAGCCAATCGACCAATTATATGAAAGACTCAACGTAGCCGGTTACGTCACCCCAATCCCTGCCATAACTCCAAAAAATCCTTCCCAGTGGGTCAATCCAAATAAAACCTGTGCGAACCATTCCGGCATGAAAGGGTATACCATTGATGAGTGCCGATCTCTGAAAGACAAAATCCAAGCTCTAATTGACAACAAAATCATCGTGGCCAAAGAAACTGCTCCTAATGTTCGAAACAATCCTTTGCCTGATCATAAGGGTGGTGGTGTGCACATGATCGAGGTAGAAGATGATTGGGACCCCAAGGGGACGATTGGATTAATTGCCGAAGGTGACGAGCCCAAGAAACCAACCGTCACATTGAATCCAATTGTAGTCCAGATCCAGCCCTCTGGGGATGCTGAAGTAAACATGTCTGTGCCTCTCGAGTTTGAAACACCGTCATCCAAAAGGACCGCAGAGCCGATTGAGGTGGAGTTTGGGTCTCCAAAGGTACCATTTGAAGTTGCTGTGTTGCCCCCCAAAACGAGAGTTCCCATTCCTGTAGCGATGTCAGCAGTAACGCCATTCCAGACACAGGCCATTCCTTGGGATTACACCGCCGAGGCAAGAAGGAAGGGAAAAACTAAGTGTGGAGAAGCAATCGCAGTACAGGGTATGACCAGGACTGGCAGAATTTATACTCCGGAGCACTTAGTTGAATCAAGTAAGCAGGCCTCTGGACGGCCTATTGAAACTGGACGTGATGATCTCTGGCAGAAGATACAGGCGAAAGAATACTCAGTTGTTGATCAATTAAATAAAACACCGGCGCTGATCTCCATTCTAGCTCTGCTGCAGAGCTCCGAGGCACACAAGAATGCCCTAATAAAGATACTGAGCGAGGCATACGTGCCCAGCAATATAACTGGAGGAGAGATGGCAAATATGGTCGGGCAGATATTGGAGAGTCATAAGATCACTTTCCACGAGGATGAGTTGCCCCTGAAGGTTTAGGACACAACAAAGCGTTGCACATCACTGTGCAATGTGAAGACTATTTCATCACCAGGACTTTGATTGACGGAGGATCCAGCCTCAACATTTGTCCATCGGTGACCCTCAGAACATTGGGGAAGAGTCTACATGAAATCAAGGATGGGGCTATCAACGTCAAAGCTTTTGATGGTTCCCAAAGGTCCACTATTGGGGAGATCAGTTTATGTCTACAAATGGGGCCAACTTGGTTCGATGTTGATTTTCATAGGTAAAATGGTTTTAGATGGAACCGATGACCTGCGAACACGGGTTCAAGATATTGCAACCTCTTTTGCTCCGAATTTTTGAGGGTCCACTCCTCAAAAATTCCGCCCCAGTTTACTAGCGCTTGGTGCTTTCTGACGTGGCGCGTGATGATGGCGGAAGATCAACTTTGGAATTTTGAGGGGTCTCCTTTCAAAATTTCTGCCCCACGTTTCCAGTTATCGGGGGAAATGAAAATTTTATTGAATTTGTGACCGAACCCATAAGGCTGCCTACGTAATTCCCCTCCTTAAACGGGAATCAGGTCTTAGGCGTAGTAAATTACATCATAACAGGAATCTTAAATGGTTACGGCATATATCGCTTCACTGCCATCTGAATTGATCGGGCTTTGGCCAGACTTACTCCATCCATTTTCTACGAGTTATGAGGGCTCCCCCGGGTTAGAACCTGGTGAACCTGTACGGACCTTGCAGTAGGAGGAGAATTTTCCTTTGCCTCACCTTGATGCCAGGAAGATCTTTTTCAGCACAGCTGCCCCGGTGTGAATGTCTCGTTTGACTCTCTTTGGATTTGATGATGACATCGATCTACATACACTATCGCTCTTTGTGTATCATGTCCATTTGGAAAATAGTTGTCATGGCCCTCATGTAGGTGGTGCCCAGCATTCTTTAACCAAAGGCATCATCATTGTACAATATCCCATCCACGCGTGATAAAGTCGTTTTCTCATGTACTGTCTCCTATCCATTCCGTATATTGATGATACCCAGCAAAACCAATCGACAAATGACGCAACTCTTGCTTGGCGCAGTTGTCAATCAGGATTGTGTATGTTCGGCAGAGGGGAGTCGTTTTCGACCTGGCCCGGTTCAGTTCCCGGTAGTCGCGACACAGATCTGACCCTTCCTCCTTCTTCGCACTTGGCACATGTTGGCTACCAAGTGGTTGGATAATCCACTACCCTGAGACCTTGTCTTTGACTTGATTTTGGTAACGTTCTTCTTTGATTTTCAAACATGTTGGTTTTAAATTTCTGATTTTCTATTTTAACCGGTGGACACGTCGGATCATTGGCAGTTTGTGAGCTACGATAGATGTCTGAGACCGGTTCATTATCATCGTATGACCAGCAAATATGTCCTCATATTCTTTAAGAACTCCGCGGTTACTCTCTCCTTTTTGATGGTGACAGTGAACACTGATGCGCGTTTTCCTTGACATTCTCTGTTGTTCCCAAGTTGAATAACCCAAGTTTCGTCCAGTTAGACTTAGGTCTGTTCTCAAATCTCAATCTCTTTAACGACCTTCTTTCTGTATCTCATCCTCTCGAGTCTAATGTCGGTTTGTATGGGCGTTATCTTCTCGCCATGTCACATTCATCGGTTCATCAAGATAAGTAATAGTTTTAATCGTGTAAAGTAAAGTAAATGGCAGAATTGAAAAAGAAAAATAATAGCGGAGATTTATATAAAAACTGAAAGCTTCGAAATAAATACCAAAACTTGTTTGAAATCGGAGCTCTTTTCAAAAATTTAAAGATAATACTGAGGAATCAACTAATGAAAAAGTAAAGATAATGCCATAATGCTTTGTTCAGGCCTTGCTACCCCGAAGCTCTCCGGGCTTGGTGGTTCTGAATGACCATTGTTTGAGGCGCTCTCCTCGTTTCACTGCCTGTTGGAAGGCCTTCCTCCCCTTCTCCTCGAGAATGACGTGACAGTCCATATTGTCATCTTCCCAAGAACAGGTTTCATTGCTGCTAATGCTTCATCTTCCTTCTGACCCATATATGATGTTCGGTCGGCTGGAAAAGTCGTTCCAGGGGGGGTATTGGGTGCTCCAGCGGATAGTAAGGGTGGCGCCCGTGCCATGGTGGGCGACCAGTTCCTGAATTTCCTGCCAAGTATATCCTACCTAACCGAAGTGGTGCCATGCTTCTTAGTTTGATAGGCTTGGTGATCTCCCTGAGATTCTGCCGAGCCTTTGCAGGTTCAATACCCGCTCCAATTTCAGTATACTTTCTATTCTTGTTATCCCATCCATTTGTCTTTAATACATCGGCGTTGACTCGCTCAATGTTGTGGTGAAGTTTCCCTCTCCTACTTCCCTATCTCCTTCGATCGCTTGGATGATGTTTGGGACTGTATATTGGGTTACTCTCGCACCATGAATATCACCTCTTAGTGATTCACTCGAACTTCACTGCTGGTGCATGGGTTTGATGCACAGTCCGCAAGGCGTGGATCATGGACGTCCCAGCAGTAATTGTAGGGATGCTGGTATGTCTATTACTT
>NW_017672645.1:159793-179036 GCF_001879085.1 Nicotiana attenuata
CTGATGCATTGGCCACTCTGTCATCCATGATTCAACATCCAGATAAGAACTTCATTGATCCTATCCCGATAAAAATCCAGGATCAACCTGCTTACTGTGCTCATGTCGAGGAAGAAGCAGACGGAAAACCATGGTTCCATGACATTAAGAAATATCTGTCAACAGGAGAGTATCCAGAACTTGCAAACACTACGCAAAAGCGCACACTGCGGAGGTTATCCAATCACTTCTTTCACAGCGGAGGAATCCTGTACAGGAGGACTCCCGATTGGGGATTACTAAGGTGTGTCGAGGCAAAGGAAGCATCCAGGTTGTTGGAGGAGGTTCATGCAGGGACCTGTGGCCCGCACATGAATGGTTTCGTCTTAGCCAAGAAAATACTCCGAGCTGGTTATTTCTGGATGACTATGGAGACAGACTGCATCCGGTATGTTCGGAAATGCCATCGTTTCCAGATCCATGCAGACATGATAAAGGTACCCCCTAACGAGCTCAATGCAACAAGCTCACCATGGCCGTTCGCCGCTTGGGGAATGGATGTTATCGGACCCATCGAGCCTGCCGCATCAAACGGGCACAGGTTCATTCTAATGGAAATTGATTACTTCACCAAATAGGTTGAAGTAGCATCATATAAGGCGGTAACCAAGAAGGTTGTGACAGACTTTGTTCGCGACCGTATCATTTGCCGGTTCGTCGTCCTAGGGTCAATCATCACTGACAATGGTTCCAACCTCAACAATGATCTAATGAAAGCAATGTGTGAGACATTTAAGATTAAGCACAAGAATTCTACAGCCTACAGACCCCAGATGAATGGAGCTGTAGAAGCAGCCAATAAGAACATTAAGAATATACTGAGGAAAATGATAGAAAAACACAAGCAGTGGCATGAGAAGCTATCATTTGCTCTATTGGGATACCGTACCACAGTCCGCACATCAACTGGGGCAACTCCTTATATGCTGGTTTACAGTACCGAGGCAGTCATCCCAGCCGAAGTAGAGATTCCCTCCCTAAGAATTATGTGGGAAGCGGAACTTGAAGATGCAGAATGGGTAAAGAGCCGCTACGAGCAGCTAGCCCTAATAGACTGGAAAAGACTGAATGTAGTTTGCCATGGTCAACTTTATCAGAACAGAATGACCAGAGCCTTCAACAAGAGAGTCAAGCCAAGACGATTCGCGCCAGGGAAGTTAGTACTGAAGAAGATTTTTCCGCACCAAGACGAAGCCAAAGGAAAGTTTTCTCCTAATTGGCAAGTTCCGTACATGGTTCACCGGGTTCTAACCGGCAGAGCCCTCATACTCGCAGAATTGGATGGAGAAGTCTGGCCAAAGCCGATCAATTCAGATGCAGTGAAATGATACTATGTGTAACCATTATGATTCCTTTATCATGTAATTTGAACTACGCCTGACCTGATTCCCGTTTAAGAGGGGATACATAGGCAGCCTTATGGGTTCGGTCACAATTTAATAAAATTTTCATTTCCCCCGATATTGGAAACTGGGGCAGAATTTTGAGGAGGACCCTCAAAATTTCGAAGTTGATCTTCGCCAATCATCACGCGCAGCCGTCAGAAGCACCAGCCCAGTAAACTGGGGTAGAATTTTGAGGAGGACCCTCAAAATTTCGGAGCAAAAGAGGTTGCAATATCTTGAACCGTGTCGCAGTCATCGGTTCATCTAAAACCATTTTACATATTATGTATTTACATCATATTTTTATTATCTTGCTAAGTCATGCATGGCTACTATCAGATTTGCTTTGTTTAGCGACGCTACCCCAATGAAAGCAAGAGCCGAGTAGGACAAGAAAGGTCCACGGGAAGACGAACTAACCTTCCCCTTTACAAAACTCACGATTTTTCTTTGGATGCAGGCACCCCAGAAATAAAGTCATCAGATATGATTACAAAACTCATATTTTTCAGGAATACGACTCTCAAAATCATCGCCCACTTACAAGTGCTATCCGCGTACGACATTCTCAGCAACCACAATGATGATCAACTACCGACCATCATCCATCAGCTAAGAGATTTCGTTACTCCTCACCTTTATTTATTGCATTGCATAAGGCTACCTTTTCTGCCTTCCGAGACTAAGCACTGTCTCCATCTGCATTTTTCGCATTGCATAAGGCTACCTTTTCTGCCTTCCGAGACTAAGCATTGTCTCCATCTGCATTTTTCGCATTGCATAAGGCTACCTTTTCTGCCTTCCGAGACTAAGCACTGTCTCCATGCTGCATTTCTCTGCATTGCATAAGGCTACCATTCTGCCTTCCGAGGTTAAGCTCTACCTCCATCCTGCATTTTTCTACATTGCATAAGGCTACCATTCTGCCTTCCGAGGTTAAGCTCTACCTCCATCTGCATGGCTGAAAGATCGCCAACTTTATTTAAATCTCTATATCGGCTGAAATATCGCCAACTCTATTTAGATCCCTACATCGACTGAAATATCGCCAATTTTACTTAAATCTTTTCATCGGCTGAAATATCGCCAGCTTTATTTAAATTTCTATCGGCTGAAATATCGCCATTTACATTTTCTACATCGGCTCAAACATTGCCAGCTTTATTTAAATTTCTGTCGCCTGAAATATCGCCATCTGGACTTATCCTTCACATCGGCTGAAATAGCGCCAAATCTTGCATTTCATGGGCTGAAATACCGCCAAATCTTGCATTTCATGGGCTGAAATACCGCCAAGCCGTCCAAGGGCGTCATTGTTCGGAGGCACCATCTTCATAGCCCGAGAACGCCATGCCATGGCCCGAGGACCCCGCTTTATATTCTGCACATCATTATTCAAAGGCATCATGGTTTGGAGGCACCATTATCATAGCCCGAGAACATCATTTTATAGCCTGCGAATCCTTTATTATGCGCTTCATGGCCCAGGACGTCATCTTAACCGTCCAAAGACAACATTCATGGTCCAATGGGAACTTGCATCACGTTTAAAATTCCGCACGATATGCTTGTATTACTCAATTGCAGGTACATCAGCTGGCAACGGCCACTACAACAGGAGCGATCTCGCCCCGGTTCTCGCAACCCATCAGTCCCTGACCACCCTTCCCAACCTAAATATTGCGCCCGTCTCTTCCAAAACCTCCATCGCCATACTCCGTCGATGTATCCCGAACTACATATGTCCTGATTCCTGTAATACCAGGGATATGTAGGCAGCTCAGAAATCAGAGCTCGGTCGAAACCTTTGCAAGTCGTTTCTCTCGTCAAAATTGGTCATCATATCTTTACCCGACAACTCTTTCATCCTTCCGGGTAAAGAGGGGCAGCTGTTGATACCCAATTTTTCCCTATGTATTTTTATATATACTCAAAATATTCTCAAAATAGTATTTACATGCATATATAAGCATACCCAAGAGTTTTGGTATTTTTCCTTATTTTAAAGATTTTTTAAAATCACTTTGTTGCCTATTTTAATAGTACAAAATTAAATAATTATTTCCAGACTATCATTTTTGGTGAATAACTTATTTTTATTCTCATATTTACACCAAGATATAATTAAGGTGGTTTTTGCATATTTTTATAAAATTTATTTGGTGTTTTTAAAGCTAAATTGCTATAATTGCGATTATAGCCTATTTTCCGATCAATAGTATTTTACAATTACAAAATTGCTCCCAGTATTTTTTTATTAACATTTATATATTATTAATCAATTTAGTGCTTTTAATTGGTCTTGAAAATTATTTTAACTATTTTTATAAAAAGGGAAAAATTGGCTATTTAACGTATAGCCCATTTACATTTCAATTATAGCCACATTACAGCCCCAATTTAAACCCAATTTTAACGGCCCAATACCCTATCTGAACCAACCCAGCCCAATCCCTGGTTGAACCGGTCCACTCCTATTTTAATCTGAGCCGTTGATCAAATGAGATCAACGGCCCAGATTAAGTTACCTTAATTAAACCCTCACCTACCCCCCTTTACCCGACTCGTTCTTTCATGACTCACTCTCTCTCTATCTCTCGATATCTCTCTGTGACTCTCTAGAAGTCTCCTTGACTTCTTCCCCTCCGATGAGTTCTGTCTATCTTCGCCGGTTGGTTTCTCAACGGAAACCTTGGTTCTTCATCATCTCTTGGTCATCTACTTACCTCTCACCGGTCCAGTGATACCCTGGGGTCCTCAGGCGAGCTCGGAACGGTTCTCTTGCCTCCCATTGTCCCATGCCACTTTCCGGCCTCCCCGGCCACCTGAGTAATGGTCTACACCCTGTTCCGGCTTAAGCCGATGCCATCTCTGAAGTTCTTCCTCTCCTCTGGGTTCCACGAAACCCTAACCCTATGTTCTTCAATTTATTTTAGATCTACTCTAGATCTACAGTATTACGAAGTTTTTCTACGTTTCTTTTCTCTGAAAAAAAGCCTCATCTTTAAACGATCGTTCAATTTCGAAATTAGGGTTTCTTAACCCCTTTTCAAAAAATGGGTTTACTTCTAGTCTAGTGATTTCTACTGTATTTTGAACGATCCTCTTATGTTGCATTGCTATCTGAGTTACTAGACTGGAAAGACCTAATTCTTTCTAGCTTGTTTTGACTATGTGTGTTTGTTTCTTGTGAAACTGTTCATGTATTCTCTGTGATTCTCATTGTTAGGAGTCTTAATCCTCTACTGTTCTATGACCCCCTGTTTAGGGCTTCTCTGATTTAAGTGCTATTTAATGGCTATTAGGTCCAACTACTTGTTTACCTAAAGACTCCATCGATTCTATGCATCTTTCCGCAAAACTGTGACATTTTCATTGAATATATGCTTTTGTGTGTTTCTCCTATAATTATGTATTGCTTCCTTATTTATGAGATGCTTTCCCTAGTTAGCACTGATTTCTCGAGATTTTCAGTCTCATCCGTGGTACTCTGGTCGATTTTTCAGAAGTAGATTGAATTCTACCTTATTTATGTGCAATATATATCTTCCTTGTTTAAAACATTCTGTATTTGGCCTTTATTATATGCCACATGAAGTTACTGCTCCAATTAGGTTAAAATCAGTCTATGAGTTGATTCCTTTTCCTTATTTAGCTATGATTGTACCGTTTGAACTTGATTCCCTAATTAGAGGAGTCTGTGTCTTTAATTGATGCTGATTGATTATTGTTTCCATAATTATGTAAAAACTAGTACTCCTTACCTTATTTTTCTTACTCGTTTTCAGCATTATAAATACTCTATTCTCTNTTGCTCTCTTGCATCTGCATACTATTGTCCTGCTGCTCTCTTTCTTGTTCTGCATACTATTGCCCTGTTGCTCTACCTCTCTGCACCTTGCTGTTCTATTCTCACTCTTGACTGGTATGTTTCTAGTTTAAGTTTACAGTATCCCAAAACAACATGTTTCAGTTCATGTTAAGATTCTTGTTTCTTTTATGCTTCTACTTATGGTTCTGCTGTTCTCATTGCGATTAGCATGCCTCTGTGTAAGTTCATTGATGTGACTATCTTTCCTTTAATTCAGCATGCCTACTGCTTCCCTTATTTGTTTAATGCATGTTCTTCCCTACCCCTAACCCCAGTACATTATCAGCATGTAATCTTGAACCTTTTAGGATGAAATATGTTGTGACTGTTTAAGTTCTGAAATGCTTTTTCTCTGATGTCTATGTATGTGCAATTGTGCTCTTACATGTGAACTACTTGTCCCCATGTCCCCTGTCCCCTATTTGTGTTTGCTTCCCTGAACTATGTGTGATATTCCAGTCTGAGATTGTCTCACCTTCTTACAAAAACTGTCACACTCTTCTATTGTTTTCTTAAACTGATTCTATATGGATCATTTTTAAACTGTTTTCCTTTCTCAACTCAATTTCTTTAAAAAACTCTATCACACACTCTCACTACTCTTAGAGATTAGGTTCTACCCCCTTCGTGTAAGCATTGCTTTGGGTACCTCTGAGTACCCACTGAACTTTGACGCACAAGGCTGGTAATTCCGCACCGCACTTGTTTAACATTTTTCTGGTAAATATTTGGTGCCGGTATTGGCCAGGGACCCAATGGGGCCCTAAGGAGCTTTGCCGCACCCAGACCATGGCTGTGAAACTCGAAAGAAGTGAGGTTGAAAGATTGGGCCTAGTTGAAGGCTCCCTATAAAATAACTTCTTATTTTTCTTTATTACTGTAATTCAGCTATCATGGTTTATAATAACTCGTAAACAACTGATTGGGGTTATAGTGAAATTGGGAGGGGTTATGCATGCTTAGTTTAAAGTAATGGGTAGAAAACATGCTTATAGGACTTTACTTACTTATTTGTGCAATAGATATCCTGTATAGGAGATGCATCTCATATACTAGCAATCCTGTTTTTAGGCTCTTATTTTCAGCCAGTTATCATACTCATTTCGTAATCATGATCAGTTAATAACCAACAAGTAATTGTCATAAAACTACTACTGCATTCTCAGTGGCATTTAGAGACCATGTTTTAGGACTATTGTGTGCATTAGACACCATGTCACTTAGGGTTTTATTCTGTCCGAGTTGCAATTAGCTGAACGCCTCACCCAGTATGGTTAAAATCGTTAATACAAGTTTGGTTAACTCTGTCCTTTTAAAACTGGGATTAATATGCATGTTCACCCCTTTAGGGTAATTAGGCAACCTATACGTCGCCTAGGCAAGCTTTAAGCCCTAATAAGAATCGATTAACCATGTTCTTATCAGTTTAAGACTAATCAGCTTTTTGTTTAATTTAAATTCTGCCGCTATCATTCCTGTTGTGACTCTCTGGAGGTCACTCTTTTAATCCATCTCTATCTGGAAACAAGTCTTTTGAAATCACGTATCTACTCTCACTGGTTTTCTGATTCTTGCTCTATTAAGTTTTCAAACTGCTGGGCTACCTTTTCTGCCCAGAATCGTGTTGCTTTGATTTAAACTACTGTATTTTCAAGTCTTTACCTTTTCAAACCAGGCTTTAACAGTTCCCTCATCTTTTTACTTACCCCGACTGCTGCCACTTATTCCTTTTCTTTAAAAATCTCTACCTTTGAGACCTTAAGTGTGTTTGAGACGTGTTGATTACATGTTTATTCGTGGAGGGATTTGTGAACCCTTTTATTTGCCTTTGTATGTTCCTTTATGTGTAGTCCTACTTGTTATGCATGTCACCTAGCATTTTGTCCTTTAAACCTAAGGGTTCAGCCTAGTCCTTACACTGTAGGAATAGTAGTCCTAAACACCCTGTAGGACTTATAGGATGGGACGGGTAATGGCACGCAATAAGCTTTCGTAACCTATCCCCACGTTTAAATAACCTTTACGGGGTGGGAAGGGTAGAATATGGAGATGATGACCGATGCACTAATATCACGTGCGACCCCTCTTTGAGGAGTGATTGCTGGGTATTGCATTGAAGTGATCCATATTAATCATAAACCTAGGATCCCTTTTCCTTTTTTTGTCTTTGTTTTCTCTCTTTAGAATTGTTTAGACCTTTCAAATCTCTGCTCTCTTTCTACTTACTTCACAAGTTTCAGTTTAATTGCAAGTCCTTATTTGAGCCTTGATTGATTATTTGTAAAGTCACAACATAGCATGGCCGGGAACCACATTAGTGGATCTTGAGGGGTGCCTAACACCTTCCCCTCGAGATGATTTCTAGCCCTTACCCGAACTCTTGTTTTCAAATTCAAAACCCTTAGTGTCCTAATGCACTTAATCATTAGGTGGCGACTCTTCAATTCAAAAACCCAATTCCCAAACGGGAATAGAGTTATCTTCCCAAATGTCGTAAACCCGATCTCGTTTTAGAGAAAAAGGGGGCGTCGACAATGCCCAAGTCTGAAATCATCATACGAACCTGCTGGAAACTTCAGATCCCAATTCTGAGGTCGTTTACTCTGAAATCCAATCTTAGTTAATTCTTCCAACTTAAAGCTTCCGAAATGAGAATTCTCTTTCCAAATCAACTCCGGACTTCCAAAAATTCAATTCTGACCACGCATACAAGTCATAATACCTGAAGTGATACTGATCATGGCCTCAAACTGCTGAATGACGCGCTAGAGCTCAAAATGACCGGTCGGGTCGTTACAAGCTTGATGTTGTTCTAGAGTTTATTGAAAATGTTAAAAAAGAAAGTAAAAAGAAATATCATCATGGCTTGTTGAATGCTGAAAACGAAAGCAATGAATTACAAGATTCTTCCATATTTTCAAATAAAGAACATGACAAAAGTAGTGGAAATCAAAATAGTGAAAGTAATGAACAAGGATATTATATTGATGGAGAGAATAATTCTGATATAGGTGTTGCTCATTTGTCGGGTGACAAACTGGATGAACAAGAGGAAGATGTTGAGTTACCAAAACAGGATGAACAGTTTAATAAGGAGTTTGAGGATGCAGGACCTTCTATTTCAATGGCACCAATCATGGATATTGAGTCCGTCCGTGAAGAGGAAAATAAAGAAACTGATAATGAATGTCGAGCACATTTTGATTCAATAACATTATCCATGGATATTGATTCAGTTCATGGAGCACAAGTTACTGAAGAAGTTGTAGCAGCCAGTGGAATTTTATTGGAAGGTCCTTGTCATGAAATAAGACCAGAATGTAATGCTGTTGAACCATTTTTGACAGATGGTAAAGATGTTGAAGCTATGATGGTTAAAATAGCTGATGGGAAACAAGAGCTTTCTACACCACAGTCCAGTGAAAAGATTTTGCAAAATACAGCAGCTGGATCGTTAATTCCATCAGTCACGAATGTTGAAACAGTCATAGATGAAGTTGCACTAGTTGTTGGAGGTTTAGTGAAAGGTTTGTTTGATGAAGATACTACAAAAAAACATGCAGCAGGTGATGGAATTTCAGTCAAAAGTTTTTGTGAGGAAGAAAGAGGGGAATGTAGTACACTTGATCAAGTTCTTTCAACTGGTACAGGTGTTGATGCTATCATGGAGAAAATATTTGACGGGACATATAATCTTTCTACACAGAGTAGTGAAAATATTTTGCAAAATACCGCAGCTGCATCGTTAATTCCATCAGTCATGGATAGTCAATCATTCCAAGGAGGGCAAAATAATAAGGATACTGCTGAAGCAGCAGTAGTTGTTGGAGGTTTAGAGAAAATTTGTTGTGATGAAGATACTATTAATGAACAAGCAGGAGGTGATGGAAATTCATTGAAAATTCCTTGCGATGAAGAAAGAATAGAATGTAGTGCACTTGATCAAGTTCAGTCAACTGGTACGGATGTTGCTGCTATCATACAATGAATAGTTGATGGAACATATCAAATTTCAATGCCAGAGTGCAGTAAAGATAATAAGGAAAATAGTGGAGCTGTGTCATCAATGCTACCAACCATGGATACTCAATCACTCCATGATGCACAAAATAAGAAATGCAGTGATCAAGGTGAACCAAGTGGTACAGATTTAGTGAAAGGTCCTTTTTGTAATGAAGAAAGAGCCGACTGTAGTCCAGATGAGACTGATCTTACAACTGATACTGATATTGATTCTCTTATTAGAAAAATAAATGATGTGACATATGACACATGGTCACCACAGTCCAATCAAAATATTTTGCAAAATACTGTAATTGCAGTCTCTCAGGGAAGTGGAACAAATGCTGTAACAGGAGGTACAGATGTTGAAGCTATTTTTCGCGATATTGAACAAGGAAAAATAATTTTGGATTCACCTAAAGTGGAACAACATATTCCTATAGTAAACGCGAATGCACCATCTGGACCCAAGGAAAGGGAACCTGAGTGTATTTGTCTGGCAACTCTTTCTGATATATGCATGCAAGAAAGTAAAGGTAATTTGGAAGGAATTGAAAGAGTGTTGAATGAAAAAGCACCTCTTGTTGTTCATGAAATTATTGAAAAGATTCAGCAGGTTAGTGTGCGCAGTTTTATTGTTTTATCTAACAGTTGTAAAATAATATAATGGACGTTAATCTTTCCATTTCTTTTTTGTTTATTTGAAGCAAGGAAAATTGTATACTAGAAAAAGAAAGAGGAAATCTGTGGATTCGTGCCCAAATTTTAATAGTTTTACTCAACCAAGTCAATCAAGTTGTAATGTAATGGATGATGAACCTACCAACATTAGTGATGCTACTGATCGCGACCCTGCTAAACAATCTGTTGCTGCTGATATGCAAAAAAATGATTCAGATAAAAAGATTGTTTTATATTCAAGTGTGGATAAGGGAGTTTATGTTTCTCCTCTTAAAATTGCTAAGCCTGTTGCTCATTTGGATGATTATTGTCACGACCTAAAATCCACTAAGGGTCGTGATGGCGTCGGACATCACTGTCAGGCAAGCCAACCAAGTACTTAATTAAATTCTCATTTTGAATATTTCCGAAATCACTTCTCTTACATTTAAACAATACACAGTAAATTCCTCTGAATAAATAATAAAATATTTAACAACTTTTAAAATTTCTGAATAAACCCGTAGACATCCCAGAACCCGGTGTCACAAGTGTGTGAGCAATTTCTAAGAAATAATATAATACAACAACCATCCGGAATACAATTGTAACGACCCGACCGGTCGTTTTGGGCTTTTGCACTTTGATCGTCAGCTCTCGGGCATGACTTGCCCCGTGTGGTGTATTATGATTTATGTAAATCGTTGGTTTTAGTTTTCAGAGTAATCAGAATGAATTTGGAAGAACAGTTCTCAGTTTAAAGCTTAAAATTTGAAAGGTTTGACCAAGATTTGACTTATTTGTATATGAGCTCGGATCGGAGTTTTTATGATTTGGTTAGCTCCGTTAGGTAATTTGGGACTTAGGAGCGTGATCGGAATGCCTTTTGGAGGTCCGTGGAAGGTTTAGGCATGAATTGGCGAAATTGAAATTTCGGCGTTTCCAGTTGATAGGTGAGATTTTGATATAGAGGTCGGAATGAAATTCCGGAAGTTGCAGTAGTTCCTTCATGCCATTTGGGATGTGTGTGCAAAATTTCAGGTCATTCGAACGTGGTTTGGTTGGGTTTTTGATCAAAAGCCTAATCTAGAAGATTTTGGGATTCTTAGGCTTGAATCCAATGCAAATTTGATATTTTGATGTTGTTTTGAGTGTTCCGAAGGTTGGAACAAGTTTGAATGATGTTATGGGATATGTTGGCATGTTTGGTTGAGGTCCCGAGGGCCTCGGGTGAGATTCGTATGGTCAATCGGACCATTTCGTGCCTTAAAAGATTGCAGAAATTGCAGGTTCGGCTGTTGCAGAACTTTGCTCTTTGCGATCGCAGGGGAGTCCTGCGATCGCGTAGGAGGTTTTGAGGAAGCTGTCAAGTTGTTCTTCGCGTTCGCAGAGTGAGGCTTACGATCACATTTATTGGGGAGTTTGTTCATCGCGAACGCGGGTAATGGGTCGCGATCGCGTAGTGTTAAATGGACCTGGGGTCTTGGCTTGACTTTGTTCATTGCGAACGTGGCAGTGGGCCCGCGATCGCATAGTGTGAAAAGGTTGTGCATTGCGGTCGCAGGGTGTTATGTGCGATCGCATAGAGTAATTTTTGGGAGCTGAGATTTTGTTCTTCGCGATCGCGTGGGATGTTCCGCGATCGCATAGAAGGAATTTATGCCTGGGGCAGAATGTTTAAAAGATGGGTTTCGCGATTTTTGGTCTATTTTCTCCATTGTTGAGCAATTTTTGGAGCTTTTGAGAAGGATTGAAGAGGGAATCGAAGGGAATCACTTGGAGGTAAGATTTTTGAACTCAATACTCGATTCTTGTGTGAATTCCACCTAGTTAATCATGGAATTAAGCCTAAAAAAATTGAGGAACTAGGGCTTGGAATTTTGGACTTTTGATTGGGGATTTGGAGGACCATTTGGGGTCGGATTTGAGAACTTTTGATATGTATGAACTCGTGGGGAGATAAGGAACCCGTTGATGTGAAAATCTCTGAGTTTCGAGAAGTGGGCCCGGGGCTCGGGTTTTGATAATTTCGGAATTTGTGCCCTTTAATGATTGTTTTCGCTTGGGCTTTGTTCCCTTAGCATATTTTGACGTATTCGTTCTGGTTTTGGTTAGATTCGACGCGCGTGGAGGCCGATTCAAGGGGCAAAGGCATCGCGAGCTAGAGATTTAGCCGGTTCGAGGTGAGTAGTCGGAATTTGGGGAAAGATAGAGAGCTCTCTAGGCTCTCTTGATCAAACTGAGAGAATGATTGTAAATGATGCTCTGAGGGTTTGAAACCCCGGATTTCACATCGTAGTGCTATATTGAGGTGAGACACACGCTTGATGATGTCCGTGCACTATTGAGGATTGTGACTTGGTCCATCCCGATTGATGATTTTACCACGTATTTGACTGAAACTTATTTTCTTTCATCATGCTTTGGGCTGATTGCCATGTTTGGGCTTCGTGCCAACTATTTGAACCCTTCGAGGATTTTTATTACCATTTCCTCACTATTTGACTTATTACTTGAATTCAGTCCCGCTATTTTCCACTGTTTTACTACTCGGCCATTTTTATTCATTTTTGAGACTTAAATGATATTTTAAATGATGTTTTGGGCTGAGAAATACTATTTTACAATTGCCCGAGGGGCTTGTGATGATCTTCGAACTGAGTAAGGCCGAGGGCCTAGTTGTGAGGATACACTAGTACTGATATGAGGCCGAGGGCCTGAGATACATATATATGCCACGAGGTGGCTTGATTGATATGAGGCCGAGGGCCTAGATTGATGCCATGAGATGGCTTGATATTGCGCTTAAGCCGTAAGGGGCCCCTCCTGGAGTCTGTACACCCCCAGTGAGCGCGGGTACCCATTGTGATGTGAGATATAGCCCCAGGGGCTGATATTGTTCTATGTGATAGCCCGAGGGGTTGGTAATGTTCTATGTGGTTGCTCGAGGGGCTGGTAGCGTTCTTTGTGATTGCCCGAGGGGCTGATATTGTTCTGAGATATTGCCCGAGGGGTGGAGTTGTTGACATTGTGCCCGAGGGGCGAACCTTTATGTGTTTATCTTTCATATTTATCTGTCATTTACTTGTTAAACTATGGTATTGTGCCCGAGAGGCGGATTTTTGTGCTTATCTGCACTAACTGTTTTGCATTCATTTGCGTAATTGTTGAAAAAGTCATTTTCAAAAGAAGTTTAAACTGATCTAAGATATTTTAAAGAGATTTTACAGCTTCACTGCTTTCGTACTGGTTTTGAACTGCTTCTATACAACATCTTGATATGCTTTACGTGATTTCTTACTTTCAGTCCTTATTTACATTTGTTACTCACTGAGTTGGAGTACTCACTTTACCCCCTGTACCTTGTGTGCAGATTCAGGTATTTATGAACCCGGTAGCGGGTATTGGCTGATCGCAGGCAGAGTCATCGGAGCTTAGCAAGGTAGCTGTCAGCGTTCGCAACACCGCTTTTCTCCCCCTTCAATTCATTAGTCTGCGTCTTGTACATTTTAGACTTTTCAGTTGTATTTATACCCTAGTAGATGCTCGTGACTTGTGACACCCCGGTTAGGGCTGTGTCGGGTTGTATTTCCGCTGCTTATTATCATTAAATCATGTTTAGACTGCTTATATATTATTTAATTATTTTGAAAAAATGAATTGGGTTTGATTGGCTGGCCTTGTCTTCACGAGAGGCGCCATCACGACCGGGTTCGGGGTTAGGGTCATGACAACAATATTGGACAGAAATAAATACAGTAATCTGAAAGAGACTTGCTGGCTGCAGGTCGTCTCGGAAATGCAGCTCACCTAAGTCTCCGTATCAACCATGCTGCTACGCTCACTAGGCCACTAGAGATGCATATGCCTGTGCAAAAAAAAATACACAGAAGTGTAGTATGAGTACGAAAACAACGTGTACCCAATGAGTATCCCGTCTAATCTCGAAGAAGTTGAGACGAGATGGTCGACTTCGACACTTACTAGTGGTCCAAATAATGATATATTATTAATGTGATTAATCATGGATTTATTAAGAATGACAGTAATTTCAAGTAAGTCACGAATAGGAGAAAGTTCCTTTTTATATTAAAGGTCTCCGGATTCATAATCCATGAGTTTTTCAATTATCTCAAGTCAGGGAGAGCAAATATCGATATCAATAAATCTCAAGGCAAGCAATACAAGCATGCGCAAATCATTCCGAGGTCGTACGACCCGATCCAACAATATTTAAACAGTGCACTGCCAAGGGTCGAACGGTACGAACCATAGATGCATCTATTTAATCTACCGAGGCGTTCGGCCCGTTCCAAAAATAAACACATACAGAAAGTCAAACAAGAAGTCAACATGGAGCAATTATCCAAAGAAAGCCAATCCTCTTTTAACCATTTAAGACAATGAAGTTTAATCTGTTTAGAAATGCATTTACTAATTCGATATGATTTAAGCAATTCAAGCTGTCAATAAGATTACAAATAATCCAAGTATGGCATGCTTTTGGGTCCTAGACTACCCGGACAATAGTATAATAGTAGCTACGCACAGACTCTCGTCACCTCGTGCATACGTAGCCCCCACAAATAGGAGCACATAACCAATTGACTCACCTATGGGGATAATTCCCTCTTACAAGGTTAGAAAGGAGACTCACCTCGCTCCGAAGATCCATAACCGGCATTCCACGCCCTTCCGAAGACTCGAATCGATGCACAATACTCCAAAACTAGCCAATGATTATGCAAATCCATTAATATACGTTCAATTACTCATTACAATCCAATTTATAATAATTCCTAACCCCGATCGAAAAGTTGACAAAATTGCCCCCGGCCCACGTGCCCAGATTCCAAAAAAATTTCGAAGATAAACTTTACCCATGAACTCACGAGCTCAAATATATGATTTTCTCTTAATTCCATACCCAAAATCGTTGTCAAATACCAAGAATATCAATTTTCTTGGTTTTCCCTCAAACCCCAACTTTTCTACAAATTTCCATGTTCAAATCCGTATATAATCATGTATTTAACTCAAGATAGGTGGGGATAGCTTACCTTATCATTGATGATGAAAATCCTCTCTTGAAACCCTCTAAGAATCGCCCAAGACAAGAAAATATGAGAGGAAATGGCTAAAACCCCGATTTTAAAACACCCACTGCCTCCAGCACTTTCCGCACCTGCGGTACCTTGACCGCTTCTGCGGTTCCGTAGGTGCGAGCCACACTACCACTTCTGCGGTTTCCTCCAGGCTCCCCTTCTCCGCTTCTGCTCCCTCTCTTCCGCAGATACGGTTTCGCATCTGCGGCAAAATGACCGCATCTGCGGTTCAGCTCTCTTCCGCCAATACCACATCTGCGGCTCTTTTAACCGCTTATGCGGCTCCGCACCTGCGGCCCAATTCTCGCAGGTGCGGTTATGACAGCAACCAGCAACTTCAGCCTTCCAAAAGTTCCATTTTCTATCCGTTTACCACCCGGAATCCACCCGAGGACCCCCCCCCCCCCCCCCCCGGGGACCCCCCAACCAACCAACTAGTCCCAAAACACATTACGGACTTACTCGAGGCCTCAAATCATATCAAACAACGCTAAAACCACGAATCGACCTCCAATCCAAGCTTTATGAACTTTAGAACTTCAAGCTTTTACTCTCGATGTTTAAACCTATCAAATCACGTCCGATTGACTTTAATTTCACAAGTCATATTTGACATTACGGACCTACTCCAACTTTTGGAATCGGATTCCGACCCCGATATCAAAAAGTCCACTTCCGGTCAAACTTCTCAAAAACCCTCAATTTTCTATCTTTAGCCAAATGACTCTAAAATGGCCTACGGACCTCCGAATTCTTTTCCGATCGTGCTCCCAACTCCAGAATCACCATACGGAGCTACTCCAGACTCGAAATCCCAAACGGACATCGATATCACTAAAATGCACTTCGAGCCAGACTTATAAAATTTCTTCCAAAATGCTAACTTCCACAATAGGCGCCAAAACGCTCCCGGGTCATCCAAAACCCGATCTGGGCATATGCCCAAGTCTGAAATCATCATACGAACCTGTTGGAACCTTCAGATCCCGATTCTGAGGTCGTTTACTCTGAAACCCAATCTTAGTTAATTCTCCCAACTTAAAGCTTCCGAAATGAGAATTCTCTTTCCAAATCAACTCTAAACTTTCCGAAATACAATTCCGACCACGCGTACAAGCCATAATACCTGAAATGAAGCTGCTCGTGGCCTCAAACTACTGAACGACGCGCTAGTGATCAAAACGACCGATCGGGTCGTTACATTCTCTCCCACTTAAACATACGTTCGTCCTCGAACGTGCTAAGAAGTGCGCTGGAGTTGTCCGAAATCACTGTTTAACACCTCGAGCTCCTACCCGTGCTATCACAACTCAGCTGGGCATTTTTGCTTGATCACTCTGAAGATATCCTTTTTCACTTAAGCATATAAGCCTTAGACCCCAATTCCAACATTCGGAATTCTCTGTCAGGCCTGTGTCCAACATACGAACACCGTATCAACCACCACATGATGCACCAGAACATGACTGCATACCTTCGCTGAATCCATACCTTGCACCGCTTTATTCACAGGACCACAATAACATCCTCTAAGCACAATAGTCGAAATTCCACGAATCTGATGCTCCTATTGCACCTCAAGATATACATAGGTCTTGCTCTAACTCTTACAATACCGCCACGATGGATGACATGTGTAGAAATTCATAACCAACTGCCGAGTCAACCAATCATTGAGTCTATACTTCTGACAAGAACCATTATCTCATTCTGAACCAAATAATGGTCTTGCTCCCTAATGTACTTCATACAACCAGATTGCACTGATCCTAAATCCAATAATCTCGTCTCACCTAGTACGAACTACTCAGGCAATAAGCCACCCCAGACATGATCAAAAGTCTCATATAATGCCACAATGTGCCAATAAGCTACCAATTCGAACGCGATACAGAAGGAAGACGAACTCTAGAAGGAACTACTCAACTCACGCATTAATACGGACTTTCCTTAGAAAATAGAAAGCAAGGCATACAAAAATAGCATATAGAAAACTATACTCAACATCACACTGTTGCGACGCGCAACCCGATCCAAATAACATACCCATGGCGGCGTGCCACCCGATCCACACATAACACTCACTTAAGGATGTGCACATCGAGCTAAATTGCTTATTACAACAAAACACCGAATATCGGTCACAAGCACGCTAAGTGCATAATACCATCCTTGAGGGGACATATAGTGCCATAAGCTACAAAACTCAAGCACAACTGAGATGCGATCTACGATCTAAATCTCAATAGCCATTTTGCTCATATGACCTCGTCTCTACACGGAACCTCAATACATAAGCAATTCCCCAAGCCGTCTCACAACTCACACGGCGCATTATATCATTGCATGAAATAGCTGACGACGAAATAACACCCTGACTATTTTCCCATAAGGAGCGCATTACTGAAAGGAACATATCTGGCCTGATATAGAGCCCATATTCACATTTGAATCCATCCACAGACTTCAAGCTGGTTCTGATCGCACAGGACTAGGCTAATAACCTTTCAGAGGTCCATAATAACTCCCCTTTCTCCCATAACACATAAGAACAACCATCATAACCGGAGTAATCATCCACAGTCCACAACTCAATAAGTCATGTGCCCTCCAGGCATCAATTCTCAAATTAACGATACCACCACAATCTTCATACTTGGTTTAAATCTTTAATCAATCAAGTGACTACATGCCACACTTATACAATCTTCCTGTGGGACACGCTCCCACAACCTACCATAACATATAATAGGTCTGTACATCCAAACCACCGGCCGCACTAATGCTGAAAAGCGATAAAGAATCCTGAACCAGGATGCAAAGCCTTTTTTCACAAAACACTGATCTCAGGTGATGCTGAAGACAATACCAACTTACCTTAAACATCGAAACTCCCTTCTTGCTCATCCGAGCTCGTGACATCCTTGTTGATTGCGGCCGTCTCAACACTACACAATGGCAGGAAGAGTGGGTAGAAATAACTAATACCCGAATAGTGGATCGGGGTCGAATTTCCACAGGGAGCTTGGAATGGAGTTGTATTGCCTGTTTAGTTTAGAATTGCGTTTGTACTTCTAATTGCACTCCTAACATTTTTGGGGGTTCTTATATTTAAAACTACTATTGTAATCTAAGGATTAAAGCTAAATTATGCTAAGAAAATATTGCTAAGTTGTGCTTAGTATAGGAAAAAGGCACTAGGGTTGTGACACTACCTAGGTGGCTAGCTAACGGGCAGAAGCTACTAAGGGGAGATTGATAAATCTGGGTTTAGTCCTATAGCCGTTGCACAATTGCACTCATTCTCACACCTCTCGGTAGAGAGAACGATTTTGCCCAATTAACTCTCTCGAGACCAATTAGGTAGGCCAATTAGACCGGGCAACTGGGGCTCAAGTAGGGTAGTTACTCTTTCGAGGTTTAACCCATTAATTAGGACTACCATTCTTATGGGTCCATCCCAATTCCTTGTTGGGTTAAGTTTTAGGGTCATATGACTCTCTCTCTCAAGAAGAGTTAGACCCACTAAGCTTGAATTCATGTTTGCAACCACAAATTCTAGATTGAAACACAAAATCAACCCAAATAACAAATACCCAATCTCAATCTCACTGTTGGCCCTAGGAGATTCAGAGACTGGTTTCTTCAAGGGCATCCTGCCGGTCCGCGTCCTTTTTACGCGGTCCGCTAGATGAGATTCAGGAGAGTGGTGTTTTATGCCAAAGTTATCTGCCCTTATATACGCGGTCCGCGGCCCTGTCCTTGAACGCGGCGCGCTACTTTCTGCGCTGGTCGCGGGTCCCGAACTTCAGAGAACAGAGTTCCAGAGTCCAAGAGGCCACCGCGGGTCGCACTCCCTTTTTGCACGGTCAGCGCCCTACCCCGCAGGGGCATTTGGTTAGTCCAGATTTTCTAGCTCGAGTATAAATATATCTTTTTAACATTTGTTAGTTATGTTTTAGTGCCTGAACAAGAGTTCGCTCGTGAGAAGTATTCTGTAACTATTTTGCAATTTTACTTCTTGAATATCATAGATTTTAAGTAGTAAATCATTTATTATGTGTCATTTATCAACTATTTCTACTGTTTCTTCTATTAATTTATGTCTAGCTAAACACCCATTAGCTGGGTTGTGGTCAACATAGTGTGAGGTAAGTTAATGGTGTGTTGCATTTTTAGCT
>NW_017672646.1:0-13061 GCF_001879085.1 Nicotiana attenuata
GGAAGGGGCATGAATGTTCTAGAGGTTTTCACTCATTTTCCCTCCTTTTTATTTTCAGAAATTACTTACTAATCCTAAATTTGTGGCTTGTTGCCCAAGTTACTGCATTAAGAGTGCAGAAACTTACACTAAGGCCCCCTTCTAGAAGGACCTAGGGTGTTCTAGCTTTGTTTTCTACCTGTGGAGTACCTATGCTACCCTTATTTCTATTCTGAAATTGCTTAGCCTTAACAAACTGAGCCATTTCAGGTGCCTAAACTACCCTTGGTTGCCCCTGAAATTACTAACCAACCCAAACCCCTTTTGTCCTAGTTAAAATCTAACTATAGTTAATTAAAGAGTAATTTATTCAGCTATATCCAATCATCCTAACTTAAAAGTTGAACTAATCAATACTAATTAATCAAAAAGCCTTAGTTAACACTAATATTGAATTGACAATTAACAAATAAATAAAAATTGCAACTAAAGTAGAACAAAATCATGAATTGAAATCAGGCTGAATCAAAATTAATTCCAAGAAAACAGAAATAAACAGAGAAAGATCGAATTTAACTGACTAATCACTAAAAGTGAAAATTGAAGATTTAAATCCTAGAGAACTAAGCACTGAATTAAATTGAAACATAATAGAAATAAAACCCAAAATCATAACAGAAACAAGATCAATAGAAACAAATCAATTAAAACCCTAAAATTCTAAATCAATTAGCACGAAGAACAGTCAATCAAGGAGGAGAATACTACGTGAATAATAAAAAAAATCAAACGAAAGAGGACACTTACTGATTTGGTCTTCTACAGACTAACTTTGAACTTGATGGATTTCTTTGGCCTTTTGGATCACAACCGCCCTTAATCATGTGTTTTCATAAGAAAACACATGATTAAGGGCTATTACAGCCCAAAATCAAATAATCCCCAACATTAGGGTTTTAGGGTTTTTTCGGCCAAAATTCGATCTAAAATTCGAGAAGATGTGGTGATGTTTGAGGCGTTTCAGTTAGGGATTGGGGATGAGAAAGGTCAGGAGAGTATAGTGTGTAAATTTGGTGGGGTTTGGACGACTTTGCATTTTGGCCGAAATTTTGATTTGAAATTCGAAGCTTGTGGTGAGGATTTGAGGGAAGTTAAGGCTAGATATGGAAAGAGGAGGAGGACAGGATTCAATGGTGTAATTTTGGGGTGATTCGGAGCTTCGCCGCCGGCGGCGGCGATTTTGGGCCGGCTGCGGACGGCGGAGGATGGTGGGCTGACGGTGGTGTTACAGGGGCTGGGGTTGTACGAGGTTGGAGGGTTTGGTCGCTGGATTTTGTAAAGTGTTATTACACTTTTATTTAAAATGTTTGGTCAAATCTAGATAGTCGGATGATAGGCGATGGACGGACAGGATCGACTGATGCCAATACGGCGTCGTTTTGCAATGGGGGGGGGGCTGGACCGGATCAGGATTTTGTGTTTGGGCCATTTTGAACGGGTTTTGGGAATTTTTGGTTTGGGCCAACGAATTGAAGGGGCAAAAGCCCAAGTCAAATCTTCTTTCTTTCTTTTACTTTTCAACTAATTTCTTTCTTTTATTCCATTCAATTTCATTTTTGATTTTTATTTTTTGTGTTAAAAGCAAAAACATGGAGTAGACTAAAATTACACCAATTAATTTCCTCACACTAACTAGATCCTAATTTTAAGAGAAAAATTAAACAAAAAGTGAAATTAAAGGAACAAAAATGTAAAAGATTTATTTTTGTTATTTTTCTCTTATTTTAGTAATATTAATTAACTAGTAAAACTAAAAATATAAAATTGAATTCTAAATGCGAATGCACTATTTTTGTACCTTTTTATGAATTATGGCAACTAAAAATGCACACAAAAATGCAAACGAGGCACAAAATCATGCAATTAAAGAAAAATCCTAATTCTAAGGAATTTATAGAAGTAATATAAGCGTGGCAAAAATCACGTGCTCACAACTGTCTCTCTTTGCTCGAAGACACGAAGGGTTTTCGGGCAAAGATAAATGAGCATCATGAAGGATTTTTGCCTGCTCAGCACTCCATGGAGAAGCATTTTGAAAAACCGTCTGACCGAACTCTGCTTCAAAGATTGCCTACATATCCTTGGCTATAAAGGAATCAGGTCAGTGTAGTTCTGGAAGGTTTGGTAGCTGGGACTACCAGGAGCTATGATTTCACTGCTGTTGCTACTGCTACTGCTTGCTGACCTCCTTATTACACCAAAAAGGAAAATCCAAGCTAAGCTAGCTATGCCTATCAACTATGAGTTACAAGATTCCTATCTATAATTCTCTTGACACTTGATCTTGAGTCTTAGCTGATTTTGCTGTGGACTTCGATCTGAATCTTGATGCTCGCAATTTGTAGGTGTTTACTTCTTCATGCAGCATTGGGTTAAAACAGGATCAGCGAAACTTGTGGCTTCAATCAGGTTTTGAGCAATCCGCACCCTGGCTTGCTTCACATTTGAGTTCATTTCTTTTTTTGTTCTTTTCTTCTTTTCTTGATTCTGGATTGAGACTCATTCCATTGGTCATCTCGCACCTTGTGTCTTGAGATCGACCTGCTTAAGATACCAAAACAAACAAAGAACGAAATTTTTCTGCTCCAGTTTTTACTAGGAAAATTTCGTGAGTTAGTTGTGACACATATCTAAGCAGTCAAATTAGTATTATGTATTATTGTGAATGAATCCAGGTTATGCTGGAAAATGACCGAGTTATGCCGGAAAAAGAAAATGGGTCTCGGGTTATGCCGGGACGAAAAGAAAAAGGATCCTCGGGTTTTGCCGGGATTTGGAAAGAAAAAGCTCCTTGGGTTATGCCAGGGAGATCCTCGGTTTTTTGGCCGGGATTTTGGAAAGAAAAAGCTCCTTGGGTTATGCCAGGGAGATCCTCGGTTTTTTGGCCGGGATTTGGAAAGAAAAAGCTCCTTGGGTTATGCCAGGGAGATCCTCGGTTTTTTGGCCGGGATTTGGAAAGAAAAAGCTTCTTGGGTTATGCTAGGGAGATCCTCGGTTTTTTGGCCGGGATTTGGAAAGAAAAAGTTCCTTGCTACCATGATTTGTTTCTCTTTTGGGGTTTTCATTTTCATTTCTTTTCTTCTTCTTTTTTTTTCTTTTCTTCTTCTTTTTATATTTTACTTTTTATTTAGCAAGCGCATGAAAGAATTTAGGGGGGGGGGGGAATTCATTTTTGGTCATTTTCCTGCTGCAAAGCTGTTTCNAGCCCTAGTTAATTAATGTTATAAAATTCAGGCCTCAAGTTCAAGTTTGGATTCCAACAAAAGGGAAAACCTCTTAATTTGAACCCGCTACCTAACTCGAAAGTCAAAATTTTGCTATGTTAAACTATGAATTAAGGTCCCTAAACCAATTCCACAATAATGAATTTTAATAGAGTTTGGATGAGAGCCATCAAATAGTGGGCCTGTTCAGGGGCCCAAGTTGAGAGTGAATTGAAATTGAGGAGTTTATGCTCCAGCTATGAAGCTGATTGTAATTGGGCTTCACGTCTGAGCCCAGTATGACCAGGGGAGCAAAGTCCAGTTATAACTTGCTTAAATCCCATAATTCAAGTTAAACGGGCTCGCAAATTCAACTAAATAGGCATTGTTAATTTCTGATTCAATTCCAGTTGAAAACAGAGCTTAACTTATGAATTTTTAGTTTCTTTTCCTGATTTCTATACTATAGCTGTGGATGATTATTTTTTAAGAACTTAAATAAATCACTTTGCCAACTCAATGCGTACAGCAATTGAATGAAGGAAAACTTGTCGAAACATGTAAAACCAATCACAATCTAGTCTCCAAAGCTTAAGAGTTGATTTTGAATCTCATTTTTACACCTTATACCTGGAACATACATAGCTATACTGGTTCTTCGTGTGCATTTAAACAGCATGGTAAGGCTTCGCCCTAAGCTATATGCAAAGCTCTATCAACATAATTCCAGCATATGCTACAATATCTATATATGTACTAAATCTAATGTACTTATATCAAAACAGTCCAGGACAGTCCCAAAACAGTCCTAATTATTACAAATAGTCCTAACTAACACTAATAAGTAATTGCTCAAATGAAAGTTACAACTAAATATTAAGACTAGCAATGACTATAGAGACAGATTCATATGGTAACTAGCAATCCTTCATCATTTAATTTCAAGGTTGTTCACACACATTGAGTCAAACTTCAGATAATTGGAGACAAAAGTGTACCTGGAAATGAAGCAAATTAAGAGAAGAAAATAGAGTCAGCAACTTCACAGCAGGACACTAACAGGAATCAACAGCTTGAACTTGTTGTAAACCCAGAATCAATATCAAGTAATCCAGAACCAAATTCATCCAGTAAACACCACAAAAACAGCTTGAAAAACACCAGCAAATAGATTCAAAAATTGACCGAACCAACCAATTTCAGCTTGAAACGACCAAATAGCTCAAATATACCCAAAAATAGCTCGAATTTGAACCCAGGATACTTCTGAAGCTTCAGCACTTAAAAGTCAAGCTAAGAGATGAGAATTAATGCCTAGAACTCAAAATTAACCTAGAGAATTCAATGTAACAGTATTTTTGGAGTTTTCTACTGGTTTTTCTCTTTTTGTTTTGTTTTTCGAAGGATTTAAGATCTAAGGGAAATTTTGAACTATAAGTGTTCAGATTTTGAACTTGTTTTTATTTGAAATTAAAATTTGGAGGCTATAACTTGCAGGAGAGATTTTGGAAAAATTATGGAGGCTGGAAATTTTTTGGGATTTTTTAGATTGTTCAAATTTTTGGGAATTTTTCAGATCTATCCAAACTTTAGGAATTTTTCAGAGGGTGTCAACTTGTAAATGAAGGCTTTAGGCCTGCTTTTAATAGGCAAGGAAGGGGCATGAATGTTCTAGAGGTTTTCACTCATTTTTCCCCCCTTTTTATTTTCAGAAATTACTTACTAATCCTAAATTTGTGGCTTGTTGCCCAAGTTACTGCATTAAGAGTGCAGAAACTTACACTAAGGCCCCCTTCTAGAAGGACCTGGGGTGTTCTAGCTTTATTTTCTACCTGTGGAGTACCTATACTACCCTTATTTCTATTCTGAAATTGCTTAGCCTTAACAAACTGAGCCATTTCAGGTGCCTAAACTACCCTTGGTTGCCCCTGAAATTACTAACCAACCCAAACCTCTTTTGTCCTAGTTAAAACCTAACTATAGTTAATCAAAGAGTAATTCATTCAGCTATATCCAATCATCCTAACTTAAAATTGAACTAATCAATACTAATTAATCAAAAAGCCTTAGTTAACACTAATATTGAATTGACAATTAACAAACAAATAAAAATTGCAACTAAAGTAAAACAAAATCATGAATTGAAATCCGGCTGAATCAAAATTAATTCCAAGAAAACAGAAATAAACAGAGAAAGATCGAATTTAACTGACTAATCACTAAAAGTGAAAATTGAAGATTTAAATCCTAGAGAACTAAGCACTGAATTAAATTGAAACATAATAGAAATAAAACCCAAAATCATAACAGAAACAAGATCAATAGAAACAAATCAATTAAAACCCTAAAATTCTGAATCAATTAGCACGAAGAACAGTCAATCAAGGAGGAGAATACTACGTGAATAATAAAAAAAATCAAACGAAAGAGGACACTTACTGATTTGGTCTTCTACAGACTGACTTTGAACTTGATGGATTTCTTTGGCCTTTTGGATCACAATCGCCCTTAATCATGTGTTTTCAAAAGAAAATACATGATTAAGGGCTATTATAGCCCAAAGTCAAATAATCCCCAACATTAGGGTTTTAGGGTTTTTTCGGCCAAAATTCGATCTAAAATTCGAGAAGATGTGGTGATGTTTGAGGCGTTTCAGTTAGGGATTGGGGATGAGAAAGGTCAGGAGAGTATAGGGTGTAAATTTGGTGGGGTTTGGACGACTTTGTATTTTGGCAGAAATTTTGATTTGAAATTAGAAGCTTTTGGTGAGGATTTGAGGGAAGTTAAGGCTAGATATGGAAAGAGGAGGAGGACAGGATTCAATGGTGTAATTTTGGGGTGATTTGGAGCTTCGCCGCCGCCGCCGCCGGCGGACGGCGGAGGACGGTGAGCTGACGGTGGTGTTACAGGGGCTGGGGTTGTACGAGGTTGGAGGGTTTGGTCGCTGGATTTTGTAAAGTGTTATTACACTTTTATTTAAAATGCTTGGTCAAATCTAGATCGTCGGATGATAGGCGGTGGACGGACAGGATCGATTGACGCCAAAACGGCGTCGTTTTGCAATGGGGTGGCTGGACCGGATCAGGATTTTGGGTTTGGGCCATTTTGAACGGGTTTTGGGGATTTTTGGTTTGGGCCAACGAATTGAAGGGGCAAAAGCCCAAGTCAAATCTTCTTTCTTTCTTTTATTTTCTTTTCAACTAATTTCTTTCTTTTATTCCATTCAATTTCATTTTTGATTTTTATTTTTTGTGTTAAAAGCAAAAACATGGAGTAGACTAAAATTAAACCAATTAATTTTCTCACACTAACTAGATCCTAATTTTAAGAGAAAAATTAAACAAAAAGTGAAATTAAAGGAACAAAAATGTAAAAGATTTATTTTTGATATTTTTCTCTTATTTTAGTAATATTAATTAACTAGTAAAACTAAAAATATAGAATCGAATTCTAAATGCAAATGCACTATTTTTGTACCTTTTTTAAGAATTATGGCAACTAAAAATGCACACAAAAATGCAAACGAGGCACAAAATCATGCAATTAAAGAAAAATCCTAATTCTAAGGAATTTATAGGAGTAATTTAAGCGTGGCAAAAATCATGTGCTCACACCAAGGAAACCAACAGGAGGCTCAAAAAACCCCGATTCAGGAGGAACAAGGGGTTAGCCTTCATGTCATTTTCGAGATGTTACAAGCACAACAGTTGGCAATTGCTCGGCTGCAAAGCCACCAGAAAACTCCAACCACAGTAGCACTAGAAACGGCTCCCAAAGCCGAGCACGTACTGGAAAGGTCGAGCAACAACAGGTTGGCAGCCGACCCCGCCATCATAAAGATGCTCGAGGAGCTCACAAAGAGGATCGAGTCAGGAGAAAAGAAGATAGAAGCAAACGACAAGAAGGTGGAGACCTACAACTCTAGGGTCAATCAAANCTCCTTGCCCCTGAGGCTTCCATAACCGTTTCTTCTTTCTTATTACCTTTGGCCATTCCTCCAGACCCGCCTTGGATGGCTTGGGAGGTTGCCCTAATGGCCGACTGACTCAAGATTCTTCCTGTCTTCAGACCATTCTCCACCATTTCACCAATCTTAATCGCCTCTGCAAAAGGTTTGCCCATGGCCGACATCATGTTCTGAAAATAGTCCACTTCCTGGGCCTGAAGAAATACAGTGACCATTTCTACCTCATCCATTGGAGGCTTCACTCTTGATGCCTGTTCGCGCCACTTAATTGCATATTCTCGAAAACTTTCTGAGGGTTTCTTCTTTTGATTAGACAAGGAGTTCTTGTCCGGCGCAATGTCTATATTGTACTGAAATTGCCTGACAAAGTCTCTGGCAAGGTCGTCCCAAATATGCCAACGTGACACGTCTTGGTCCATATACCACTCTAAGGCAATGCCGATTAAACTTTCTCCAAAATACGCCATCAACACTTCCTCTTTGCCACCGGCTCCCCGTAATTGATTGCAATACTTCTTCAGGTGAGCAATGGGGTCACCGTGCCCGTCATACTTCTCAAATTTTGGTGTTTTGAAACCTGATGGCAGATGTACATGTGGGAACATACATAGGTCTATATAGGAGACACTCTTTTGCCCGCTCAAGCCTTGCATATTTTTTAAGCTCTGCTCGAGGCTTCTCATTCTCTTTGCCATCTCATTTGCTCTGGGGCTTTGGGGGTTTTGTCCTGCCCCGGTGTAAGCTCGTATGGTGGCTGCTGAGAGTAGGTATATTGAGTATAATGAGGAGGGTCAGCCTGAAAGAAGGGATTTTGGAATGTGAAAACCGAGGGATCAAAAGCATGCTTGGTAGTGATGGTTGTGTGGTTGCGGAGCAGGATGGAGTAGTGAAGATGTTGGGAGCAGCTTCGGATGGGAACACCTGGGGGTGAACCTCAGAAGGTGTTCCTAGGAAGTGAGCAACTATGGTAGGTTGCCCTAAAGGAGTGTTTGGGTGGCTAATGGGGACTGTAGTAGCACCTCCAGGTCTAGGAAATAGCTCCGTGAATCCGGGGATGGTGCTTGGGGGTTCCTTTCCATTGTTCCAAGCATCCCACATTTCCATGAGTCGCAGGCGCAATACCCGATTTTCATCAGCTGTAAGGGACTCAGAGGCCGGGACCCTCGAGATGGGGCTGTCTTCGGATATGGGAATTGCAGACAGGGTCATATCTGTAGCCATTTCTATGCTACCTCTTGATCTGGTAAAGTATTGATGTGATGCCAACGTACCACAACCAACCACCGTTTCTAAAAGCTAAGCTGGGATTGACAGCAACAACGGTTAGTGTGAACAAATAACAGATAGGTAACTGCACATTGGAACGTGATGCACCTATACAGTTAAATGAATATCCATATGTTTGCTTCGGTTGCATGCGTCATCCCGGCTTTTCTTTTGTTCCCTTCGCTTTTCTTTCTCTTTTTGTTTTTCTCTCATTTTCTTTTCCTTCTTCTCTCTTTATTTCATTTTCCGCTCTTTTCTTTTCCTTGGCCATGGTTTTTCTCTCAATGCCTTATTTTCTTCTTTTGCGTTTCTTTTTTCTCTCTTGTTTTTCTTTCATTTATTTCTCTCGTGTTTATCTTTTTCTCTTTTTCTTAGGATTACGGTCGAATCTTATGTAGATCGCCTACGTATCATGGCCCCGCATGAATCAGACCAAGCATAGTTCTTGCAAATAAATGCAAAAAGTAAGAAAACAAATTTTGGGATTTTCAATTTTTCATTGATACCGACTGCGATTACTAAAGCTACTAGACTATTTGTTTTTCTTTTCTAGGAAAAAGGAAATTACAAAAACCAGACTCAAAAGCAAAAATACAGACTCGATTAACTAAGAATACATCAAAGCTTCAAATCCTGGGGCCCGCGGGGCATCATTCGGCATCGCCGCGGGCCTGCGTGCAAGACCCTTTTGCAATTGATCTAAATCATTCATGACCTGGCGAACAAATATCATCATTGAGGCAAAGAATTTGGTACGATCCATCCGCTCACCGGCCTGACACTTCATGACAATATAATTGGCAATGCTTTTGATTCTTTCCCTGATTTGGCCCTTTTCTTGGAGTAGTCGACTTATCTGTTGGGTACGAGCCTCTAGTACCTGAGAATCCTGGAAGTGAAGGTCTTGTAACAATTTTATTTCCTTTTCCATCTCGGCGATTAACCCATAACATTGTTCCCTCTCGGCTTGAAATTCTTTGTCCCGCCGAGCTGCCTTTTCTTCAAGAGTATTCATTTTTCTTTTCATGTTAGAATGGTTCCCTCGTAGTTTCTCTTTATTTGTTGTACAAACTGGGCTCTTTCCTCAGTCTTCTTTGCCCATTGTGCTCGATGTCTTGCCATGTTCCCCTCGGATTTCTCCAATTCTCCCTGACATTCTAAGACTTGCTTCTTCAGCCCTTTTATCAACCTCTCATCGGATCGACTTCTTTCTTGATTTTTAGCAGCTATTTTCATTTGTTGGATTTGAGCCTTGAGAGCTTCATTCTCTTGGGTCAGTTTCTTTTTGTCACCTTCATCGGCTGCGGCTTGCAAGCTATTTTCAAACCGGAGATCCTGAACCTGTTTTTCCAATGCCCCTATTCGGGCCCGTACTCCTTTTCTTTGGCTAACCAATCCCATTGCACCTGGACCTCATTAGTGAATTGTTGTACATGTGGCCTTTTGGCAGGTCTTTCAGGGATGTGAAACCTTTTGCCAAACCACGTCAAATATTTGGGATATACCTCGCCTCTAGCTTGGTCCTGTACTATGATTTTAGGCTCGAGGAACCGGCACTCATTCCATATCTTTCGGATTCTGCCTTCAGGGAATGCAGCCTTCGGGCCTAACTCGATGACTTGCCCAGTCGGGTCTTCATCATTGTGCACTGTCTGGAATCTTCCAAATTGTCGTAAAACTCGGTAAGGAGCATAAGGCTGTATGCTTCGAATACCCATCAAAAGAAAATAAGAGACCTCTGCTGATGTGTATACAGCTTCAGTAGCAGGAAGCCATCCATAAGCCCATTCAACTTTATCTGCGGTCAGGGATCTTAAGCATGACGACCAGGCCTCAGTACCCTCAGGGAACTCAATACATGTCACCCGGGTCTCGAATTCTGCAATACAACTCAACCCGGTTAAACCGTAGTTCATATAGCCTGTGCGGTGACAGAGGTGTTCCTGTATCCACAACTGTAAGAGCAAATTGCAACCTTGAAAGAATTTCACGCCTTCCCGACATTTGGTCAAAGCTCGGTACATTTCTGTTACAATCAGGGGAACCACTGTGCTAGTAGGTTTTTCCATGGCAACATCTAGCATCCCTACTAGGCCGAGGTCTATGTGACCATCTTTTCTCGGACAAATCACCACTCCCAAAAAGGCTACCATGAAGGCTAATCCCCGTCGGGCTTCCCATTTGTCTTTATTTCCGGCATGTGTGAATCTGTGTTAGGTTCCTCGAAACCTCTGGGGTTACCATACCGGTGATATAAGAAATGCAATGTACAACACCCTTCCGCTAGGTGCGGGTCTTGAATATCCCGGCTGATGTTCAACAAATCCAAGAACCTATGAAGGGCTACCGATCGTGGGGCCAATGGGTATCTACCTCGGAGGTTCCCGTTAAGACCCGCGTATCCCGCAATCTCTTCTAATGTAGGTGTGAGTTCAAAATCTGAAAACTGGAATACATTACGGGTCGGGCCCCAAAATGGTATTAGTGCCTCAACGATATCCTTCCTCGGTTTGATGTTCAGTAGATCTACGAGGCCGCCCAAACTTTTGACCACAGTATCTCTGCTTCCTTTTCCCAAATCATGTCACCACATATGGAGTTTCAAGGGGATCTCTGCTTCCGGTTTATCTTGAATCCCAAATCGAGGAAAATTTCCGACTTCCCAATTGGAGTCTGCGAATCAGAAATTCTGAATAAGGATTCTGTTGACCCGAGGGAAGGTGTTAGGCACCCCCGGATCCCGTGGTTCTAGCATGGTCGCTTAAATTATTATAAATAGCTAAAAATCTGATTTTTATACATGTCATCCTATAGTGCAATTTTAGAGTTAATTAACCGCTTTAGTTAAAAAAAAATTTAAGAAAGTGAACGTCGTTTAAAAACGTATTTTTGGATCACGTCACATGAAATGCACCCGTATCCTCGACACATTCTTATTCAGCATTTTGGGATTTGGATTTGGGTCGCATGAAATGCACACCCGTATTTAGGAAGGTAAAATTATTAAAAAGCGCGCCTAAAGCGACTAACGTGTTATTATCTTTGCGGGAGGCCGTGAAATTCGCTAAACGGCAGGTCCCAAATTCTAAGTATGTTAATAGGATCCTTTAAAGAGGGCCTCGCAATTTATGTATTTTTGTTTGGCGGGACTCACCTCGTTTTATTATTTAAGGCCGTCCAAGAGCAAACTATAATTTTCTATTGAATTTGTCTCTAAAGAGCCCTAGTTAATTAATGTTATAAAATTCAGGCCTCAAGTTCAAGTTTGGATTCCAACAAAAGGGAAAACCTCTTAATTTGAACCCGCTACCTAACTCGAAAGTCAAAATTTTGCTATGTTAAACTATGAATTAAGGTCCCTAAACCAATTCCACAATAATGAATTTTAATAAAGTTTGGATGAGAGCCATCAAATAGTGGGCCTGTTCAGGGGCCCAAGTTGAGAGTGAATTGGAATTGAGGAGTTTATGCTCCAGCTATGAAGCTGATTGTAATTGGGCTTCACGTCTGAGCCCAGTATGACCAGGGGTGAAAAGTCCAGTTATAACTTGCTTAAATCCCATAATTCAAGTTAAACGGGCTCGCAAATTCAACTAAATAGGCATTGTTAATTTCTGATTCAATTCCAGTTGAAAACAGAGCTTATCTTACGAATTTTTAGTTTCTTTTCCTGATTTCTATACTATAGCCGTGGATGATTATTTTTTAAGAACTTAAATAAATCACTTTGCCAACTCAATGCGTACAGCAATTGAATGAAGGAAAACTTGTCGAAACATGTAAAACCAATCACAATCTAGTCTCCAAAGCTTAAGAGTTGATTTTGAATCTCATTTTTACACCTTATACCTGGAACATACATAGCTATACTGGTTCTTCGTGTGCATTTAAACAGCATGGTGAGGCTTCGCCCTAAGCTATATGCAAAGCTCTATCAACATAATTCCAGCATATGCTACAACATCTATATATGTACTAAATCTAATGTACTTATATCAAAACAGTCCAGGACAGTCCCAAAATAGTCCTAATTATTACAAATAGTCCTAATTAACACTAATAAGTAATTGCTCAAATGAAAGTTACAACTAAATATTAAGACTAGCAATGACTATAGAGACAGATTCATATGGTAACTAGCAATCCTTCATCATTTAATTTCAAAGTTGTTCACACACATTGAGTCAAACTTCAGATAATTGGAGACAAAAGTGTACCTGGAAATGAAGCAAATTAAGAGAAGAAAATAGAGTCAGCAACTTCACAGCAGGACACTAACAGGAATCAACAGCTTGAACTTGTTGTAAACCCAGAATCAATATCAAGTAATCCAGAACCAAATTCAGCCAGTAAACACCACAAAAACAGCTTGAAAAACACCAGCAAATAGATTCAAAAATTGACCGAACCAACCAATTTCAGCTTGAAACGACCAAATAGCTCAAATATACCCCAAAATATCTCGAATTTGAACCCAGGACACTTCTGAAACTTCAGCACTTAAAAGTCAAGCTAAGAGATGAGAATTAATGCCTAGAACTCAAAATTAACCTAGAGAATTCAATGTAACAGTATTTTGGAATTTT